>NC_053499.1:9501429-9696429 GCF_905171775.1 Rana temporaria
CAGTCCAGCAATGCTATGATAAAGCATTGAAACAGTTTTTTACAAATTAATTTTTTATATTTATATTTTTTATTTTAAATATAAATAATTTTTTTTTATTTTTTTTTTGCTTTTTTCAATGTGAAATGTGTAAATATTTGTTAAAAGAACACTAAAGCTTTGTTACTTAAAAAAAAAAAAAAATGAACATGTTATACGTCCCTCCACTGTGCAGCTTGTATTGCATAGAGTGGCCTTCTGGGGTCCCACGGCGGCTCTCTCGGCTCCTCCCTGCAAGAACTTTCCACCTTCATGCAAACTCCCTCGCATGGAGGAAAGTCCTTGTGGGCGCAGTCCCGTGATACAGCCGGCGGCCATAGCCACTCACTGTATCACTCGGCCCCGGCGCGCCGCGTCATTGGATCTGGCTGCGCTGCTTTCAATCAACCTATGAATGAGCCGAGAAGCCTGCCCAGAAGCCTGCGCGTTCACGCCGCGGGACTTTCGAGGGGTCAGGTAAGTAAAAAAAAAAAGAAAAAAACGTCATACGAGTCCAGTGTTGGGACGGGCAGGAATGGGCTAATGCTCACAAAGCCCTCTCATGGCTCAGGACAGGGGTCTCCCAACTTTCTGGGTGAGGAGCCAGATTACTGTCCTTCTGACTTCAGAGGGGCCGGACTTCGGGCATTGGAAGTAGAATATGTCCCTACAGTAGTGGGAGTAAACAGTGCTCCATGTTTGGTGTCGGCGGGGGGGGGATTGTGCCCCTTTCTGGGTGTCAGCGGGGGGGGGGGGGGGAATTGTGCCCCTTTCTGGGTGTCAGCGGGGGATGGGGGGGGGGGGGATTGCGCCCCTTTCTGGGTGCCAGCAGGGGGGAGGATTATGCCTCTTTCTGGGTGTCAGCGGGGGATGGGGGGATTGCGCCCCTTTCTGGGTGTCAGCAGGGGGGGGGGAATTGTGCCCCTTTCTGGGTGTCAGCGGGGGATGGGGGGGGGGGGGATTGCGCCCCTTTCTGGGTGTCAGCAGGGGGGGGAATTGCGCCCCTTTCTGGGTGCCAGCAGGGGGGGGGGAATTGCGCCCCTTTCTGGGTGCCAGCAGGAGGGGGTAAAGGGGAATTGCGCCCCTTTCTGGGTGCCAGCAGGAGGGGGTAAAGGGGAATTGCGCCCCTTTCTGGGTGCCAGCAGGGGGGGGGAATTGCGCCCCTTTCTGGGTGCCAGCAGGGGGGGGGGAATTGCGCCCCTTTCTGGGTGCCAGCAGGGGGGGGGAATTGCGCCCCTTTCTGGGTGCCAGCGGGGGATGGGGGGGGGGATTGCGCCCCTTTCTGGGTGTCAGCAGGGGGGGGAATTGTGCCCCTTTCTGGGTGCCAGCAGGGGGGGGGGGGGAATTGCGCCCCTTTCTGGGTGCCAGCAGGAGGGGGTAAAGGGGAATTGCGCCCCTTTCTGGGTGCCAGCAGGAGGGGATAAAGGGGAATTGCGCCCCTTTCTGGGTGCCAGCAGGGGGGGGGGGAATTGCGCCCCTTTCTGGGTGTCAGCAGGAGGGGTAAAGGGGAATTGCGCCCCTTTCTGGGTGTCAGCAGGAGGGGGTAAAGGGGAATTGCGCCCCTTTCTGGGTGTCAGCAGGGGGGTAAAGGGGAATTGTGCCCCTTTCTGGGTGTCAGCGGGGGGGGGGGGGGGAATTGCGCCCCTTTCTGGGTGCCAGCAGGAGGGGGGGTAAAGGGGAATTGCGCCCCTTTCTGGGTGCCAGCAGGAGGGGATAAAGGGGAATTGCGCCCCTTTCTGGGTGCCAGCAGGGGGGGGGGGAATTGCGCCCCTTTCTGGGTGTCAGCAGGAGGGGTAAAGGGGAATTGCGCCCCTTTCTGGGTGTCAGCAGGAGGGGGGTAAAGGGGAATTGCGCCCCTTTCTGGGTGTCAGCAGGGGGGTAAAGGGGAATTGTGCCCCTTTCTGGGTGTCAGCGGGGGGGGGGGGGGGATTGTGCCCCTTTCTACTCCTGGCTTAGGACATCAGACAGGTCGATCAGCCCCCCCCCCACCCGTGTACTGACTCTGGTCTCCATCTTTCTCTAGCGATGTAAGAGAAGCCGTCCAGATGCGAGGCAGCGGCAGAGGAGCGGAGGACAGCCGGCTGGACCAGCAAGCCAATCACTGGGGGAGGAACGGAGGTGACCCCAATCGCTACAGGCCTGCGGGGCTACCCAACAAATACTAAGCCCCGCCTTCCGATCATCTGACATCACAACTATGAGAACAACCCATAACCAATCAATGGGAAGGAAACGCTGCTGAACCCACAAGACCGGGAATGATACAAATATTACCTAGAATTCTAGAAACATTTCATATCTGCATATAAATAATAAATATTTACATGTCGCCAATGTCAGGATCATTCTTCCCGGTTATTAACTATTCCAGGTCTGGGGCCCAACGCATTAGGAAACGCATGTGCGCTTTCCTCAACACGCATTATACGCTTTTAGCACATAAGTTGCACTAAAATAACGAAACGCAAGACGCATCTTACAAAAACGTTCTTCCTGCAGGCACGAAGGGGGGGGGATACAGCTCCAGACAGTAGCGGGGGGGGGGGATACAGCTCGGGGACAGTAGCGGGGGGGGGGGGATACAGCTCGGGGACAGTAGCGGGGGGGGATACAGCTCGGGGACAGTAGCGGGGGGGGATACAGCTCGGGGACAGTAGCGGGGGGGGGATACAGCTCGGGGACAGTAGCGGGGGGACAGCGGCGGGATACAGCTCGGGGGCAGCGGCGGGGTACAGCTCGGGGGCAGCGGCGGGGTACAGCTCGGGGGCAGCGGCGGGGTACAGCTCGGGGGCAGCGGCGGGGTACAGCTCGGGGGCAGCGGCGGGGTACAGCTCGGGGGCAGCGGCGGGGTACAGCTCAGGGACAGCGGCGGGGTACAGCTCGGGGCAGCGGCGGGGTACAGCTCGGGGCAGCGGCGGGGTACAGCTCGGGGGCAGCGGCGGGGTACAGCTCGGGGGCAGTAGCAGGGGGGGGATACAGCTCGGGGACAGTAGCGGGATACAGCAGCGGGGGGGGATACAGCTCGGGGACAGTAGCGGGGGGACAGCAGCGGGATACAGCTCGGGGGCAGCGGCGGGGTACAGCTCGGGGCAGCGGCGGGGTACAGCTCGGGGGCAGCGGCGGGGTACAGCTCGGGGGCAGCGGCGGGGTACAGCTCGGGGACAGCAGCGGGGTACAGCTCAGGGACAGCAGCGGGGTACAGCTCAGGGACAGCAGCGGGGTACAGCTCGGGGGCAGCAGCGGGGTACAGCTCGGGGGCAGCAGCGGGGTACAACTCGGGGACAGCAGCGGGGTACATTCACACGTACACTTTGTGTAGCTGCTGACCAATTATCACCCAATCAGGCGGGCCCCTGTGGTGGACCTGGAGGCGATCGTACAATCAGATTGTATGCTGTGTGGGGAGATGAGACAGTGATTATTGAAACCAGTGCCCCCCATTACCAGATTTTCCCTCTGTTCCTGCTCTGGTGACAACTGAGAATTAGGGTGTTTTTTTTTTCCTCAATTTCTATTGCAGTGACACCAGGACACAGAGAGGTGAATGTACCCTGTGGGGACACAGACAGCAGGAAGTTGGGCGGCCTGGTCTTACACAGCAGCCTAAAGAATACAATCACACAGCGGTATTATATAGGTCCCGGTATAAGGCGTCCGGTTTGAATTTCCCTCACTCACCCATCACTGCGATCTCCCGGCTCTGACGTCACTCCTAGTAATCCCCGCTCACATGGACCTGAGGAGGCGGGCGCTGCGCGTCACATGATCCTGAGGACGTGGGCGCTGCGCGTCACATGTTCCTGAGGAGGCGAGCGCTGCGTTTCACAGGATCCTGAGGACGTGAGCGCTGCGTTTCACATGAACCTGAGGAGGCGGGCTCTACGTGTCACATGACACTTCAAGGCTGTACGGAAGCCGGAGAGGATAAAACTCCTCCACAGGCAGACTTCGCGACTCTGCCCACCTCTATGACCATAATAAGGCCCATCTCAGTTATTTGCTAACTGAAAGCTTGTGGGACCCCAGAACCCATTCTTACCTCATTCACTGTCATTAAACCAGGCTAAAAGAGTATGGGCTAGATTCAGGTAGGGGGACGTAAGTTTGTGCGGGCGTAGCGTATGTTATTTACGCTACGCCGCCGCAATTTAGAGAGGCAAGTGCAGTATTCACAAAGCACTTGCTCCGTAAGTTGCGGCGGCGTAGCGTAAATCTGCCGGCGTAAGCGTGCCGAATTCAAATTCTCTAGAGGTGGGTGTGTTTTATGTAAATAAAACATGACCCCACGTAAATGACGTTTCTCACGAACGGCAAATGCGCCGTCCGTAAACGTATCCCAGTGCGCATGCTCCTAATCACGTCGCAAATAGTCAATGCTTTCGACGTGAACGTAATTTACGCAAAGCCCTATTCGCGAACGACTTACGAAAACGACGTGAAATTTGAAAAATTTGACGCGGGAACGACGTCCATACTTAACATTGGCTATGCCTCATATAGCAGGAGTAACCTTACGCCGGAAAAAGCCTTACGCAAACGACTTAAAAAAATCCGCCGGGCGCACGTACGTTTCTGAATCGGCGTATCCAGCTCATTTGCATATTCTACGCTGAAATCGACAGAAGCGCCACCTAGCGGCCAGCGTAAATATGCACCCTAAGATACGACGGCGTAGGAGACTTACGCCGCTCGTATCTTAGCCTAATTTAAGAGTATCTGGTTTACAGAATACGCTTAAATTTACGACGGCGTAGATTCAGAGTTACGACGGCGTATTTACTGATACGCCGGCGTAACTGGCTCTGAATCTAGCCCTATATATATATATATATATATATATATATATATATATATAAACATATACACTCACCAGACAGCTTATTAGGTACATTTGTTGCTTCGTAACACAAATTGCTAATCAGCCAATCACATGCCAGCAATTCAATGCATTTAGGTATCTCTACGTGGTGAAGACGACTTGCCGAAGTTCAATCTGAGCATCAGAATAATGGGGACGAAAGGGGATTTAGGTGACTTTGAATATGTGGCATGGTTGTTGATGCCAGACGGGCTGGTCTGAGCATTTCTGGGATTTTCACACACAACCATCTCTCGGGTTTACAGAGAATGGCAAGAAAAGGAGAAAATATCCAGTGAGTGGCAGGGAAAATGCCTTAAAGCGGAGTTCCACCCTCTTTTTTAACTTTAAAGCTTTGTATAGCATACTGCCCCCTTAAACATATTTGGCATGTGTTTTTTTTTTATTTTAAAAACTCACTTTGTTATCGCCGTGAGTTTCTTTCACCCGCCGCGGCGCAGCGCTGCTATATCTCCTGGGACATGTTTGTGATCAATCCCAGGAGGCAGGGCTGAAGGATCGTCGCTGTTTCAGCTCGAGCGAGCGGGCTGGAGGGGGCGGGCTGGAGGGCGGGCGGAGGCGGAGAGATGTTTAACAGCCCCGCCCACCGCCAAGGGAAGCATTGCGGTTGTCTTTGAAACATACTGCCCCACCCCCTGTCACTCTCAGCATCCCAGCAATAATCTGGCCGCTGGACGAATGTGGGCGGGGTATCAGGAGGGGGGGGGGACCGTGCGGCAGTGTGGGCTCCTCAATGCCGGCTGGCTGGGATGAAGATGACAGCAGCCGGGGGGGTGTGTCCAGCCTGTCATCAGTGTTAGCAGAGATCGAACCATGTGTGTGCTGCCTGCTAGAGCTACGCCAATATACAGCCCCACCCCTGTCATCTCCATCCTCCCCGTCACCCACCCCTGTCATCTCAATCCTGCCTGTCACCGACCCCTGTCATCTCTATCTGTCATCTCCATCCTCCCCGTCACCCACCCCTGTCATCTCAATCCTGCCTGTCACCGACCCCTGTCATCTCCATCTGTCATCTCCATCCTCCCCGTCACCCACCCCTGTCATCTCAATCCTGCCTGTCACCGACCCCTGTCATCTCAATCCTGCCTGTCACCGACCCCTGTCATCTCCATCTGTCATCTCCATCCTCCCCTGTCATCTCCATTCTCCCCGTCACCCACCCCTGTCATCTCCATCTGTCATCTCCATCCTCCCCGTCACCCACCCCTGTCATCTCCATCTGTCATCTCCATCCTCCCCGTCACCCACCCCTGTCATCTCCATCCTCCCTGTCACCCACCCTGTCATCTCCATCCTCCCCGACACCCACCCCTGTCATCTCCATCCTCCCCGTCACCCACCCCTGTCATCTCCATCCTCCCCGACACCCACCCCTGTCATCTCCATCCTCCCCGTCACCCACCCCTGTCATCTCCATCCTCCCCGTCACCCACCCCTGTCATCTCCATCCTCCCCGTCACCCACCCCTGTCATCTCCATCCTCCCCGTCACCCACCCCTGTCATCTCCATCCTCCCCGTCACCCACCCCTGTCATCTCCATCTTCCCCGTCACCCACCCCTGTCATCTCCATCCTCCCCGTCACCCACCCCTGTCATCTCCATCTGTCATCTCCATCCTCCCTGTCACCAACCCCTGTCATCTCCATCCTCCCCGTCACCCACCCCTGTCATCTCCATTCTCCCCGTCACCCACCCCTGTCATCTCCATCCTCCCCGTCACCCACCCCTGTCATCTCCATCCTCCCTGTCATCTCCATCTTTCATCTCCATCCTCCCCGTCACCCACCCCTGTCATCTCCATCCTCTCCGTCACCCACCCCTGTCATCTCCATCCTCCCCGTCACCCACCCCTGTCATCTCCATCCTCCCCGTCACCCACCCCTGTCATCTCCATCCTCCCTGTCACCCACCCCTGTCATCTCCATCCTCCCTGTCATCTCCATCTGTCATCTCCATCCTCCCTGTCACCCACCCCTGTCATCTCCATCCTCCCCGTCACCCACCCCTGTCATCTCCATCCTCCCTGTCACCCACCCCTGTCATCTCCATCCTCCCCGTCACCCACCTCTGTCATCTCCATCCTCCCCGTCACCCACCCCTGTCATCTCCATCCTCCCCGTTACCCACCCCTGTCATCTTCATCCTCCCCGTCACCCACCCCTGTCATCTCCATCCTCCCCGTCACCCACCCCTGTCACTTCCTCTGACACTCCCGTTGCTATTGAAACCTGATCTGAAACCATTACATTGCTTGTACAGCACTGAGCATGTGCGAGGCTGAAATCCAGGAAGTCATACAGTCTGGCTTCATGATGCCCACACATAAGATGGCCCCAGTCAATTTCTGTTTTATAAAGTGTCTAAATGCTGTAACAACCTAACAAAATGGACCTTAATTTACAGACTAACTGTAGTAGAATACATTAAGCTTGTGTATTACAGGGGTATTTATATTTAAAAAGTTTTTATATTTAAAATTATGGCCGGAACTCCGCTTTCAGGAGGTCAGAGGAGAATGGGCAGACTGGTTGCAGGTGATAGAAAGGCAACAGTAACTCAAATAACCACTCGTTACACCCAAGGTATGCAGAATACCATCTCTGATCGCACACAACACATCCAACCTTGAAGCAGATGGGCTACAGCAGCAGAAGACCACACCGGGTGCCACTCTGGTAAGCTAAGAACAAGAAACTGAGGATACAATTGGCACAGATCGCCAAAATAGGACGATAGAAGATTAGAAAAATGTTGTCTGGTCTGATCAGTCTCAATTTCAGCTGCGACATTCAGATGGTGGGGGACAGAATTTGGTGCATGGATCCATCCTGCCTTGTATCACCGGTTCAGGCTGGTGGTGGGGGTGTAATGGTGGGGGGGATGGGGTAACACTGGTTCAGGCTGGTGGTGGGGGATGGGGTATCACCGGTTCAGGCTGGTGGTGGGGGTGTAATGGTGGGGGGGATGGGGTATCACCGGTTCAGGCTGGTGGTGGGGGTGTAATGGTGTGGGGGATGGGATATCACAGGTTCAGGCTGGTGGTGGGGGATGGGGTATCACCGGTTTAGGCTGGTGGTGGGGGTGTAATGGTGGGGGGGATGGGGTATCACTGGTTCAGGCTGGTGGTGGGGGTGTAATGGTGGGGGGGATGGGGTATCACCAGTTCAGGCTGGTGGTGGGGGTGTAATGGTTGGGGGGGATTGGGTATCACCAGTTCAGGCTGGTGATGGGGTATCACCGGTTCAGGCTGGTGGTGGGGGTGTAATGGTGGGGGGGATGGGGTATCACCGGATCAGGCTGGTGGTGGGGGTGTCATGGTGTGGGGGATGGGGTATCACCGGTTCAGGCTGGTGGCGGGGGTGTAACGGTGTGGGGGATGGGGTATCAACGGTTCAGGCTGGTGGTGGGGGTGTAATGGTGGGGGGGAATGGTGTATCACCGGTTCAGGCTGATGGTGGGGGTGTAATGGTGGGGGGGATGGGGTATCACCGGTTCAGGCTGGTGGTGGAGGTGTAATGGTGGGGGGATGGGGTATCACCGGTTCAGGCTGGTGGTGGGGGGGGTATCACCGGATCAGGCTGGTGGTGGGGGTGTAATGGTGGGGGGGGGGTATCACTGGTTCAGGCTAGTGCTGGGGGTGTAATGGTTGGGGGGGATTGGGTATCACCAGTTCAGGCTGGTGATGGGGTATCACCGGTTCAGGCTGGTGCTGGGGGTGTCATGGTGGGGGGGATGGGGTATCACCGGTTCAGGCTGGTGGCGGGGGTGCAACGGTGTGGGGGATGGGGTATCACCGGTTCAGGCTGGTGGTGGGGGTGTAATGGTGGGGGGGATGGGGTATCACCGGTTCAGGCTGGTGGTGGGGGTGTAATGGTGGGGGGGATGGGGTATCACCGGTTCAGGCTGGTGGTGGGGGTGTAATGGTGTGGGGGATGGGGTATCACCGGTTCAGGCTGGTGGTGGGGGTGTAATGGTGGGGGGGATGGGGTATCACCGGTTCAGGCTGGTGGTGGGGGTGTAATGGTGGGGGGGATATTTTCTTGGCACACTTTGGGCCCCTTAGTACCAATTGATCATCATTTATACACCACGGCCTCCCCGAGTATTGTTGGTGACCATGTCCATCCCTTTATGACTCCAGTGTCCCCATCTTCTGATGGCTCCTCCCAGCAGGATAATGTCACCATGTCACAAAGATCCAATCATCTCACCACTGAACAATGAGATCCCTGTCCTCCAATGACCTCCACACTCACCGCATCTCATCCAATAGAGACCCCTTGGGTGGAACGGAAGATTGGTATCTTGCAGCCGACAAATCTGCAGCAACTGTGTGATGTCATCATGTCACTATGGAGGAAAATCTCTGAGGAACGTTCCCAACACCTTGCTGTATCTATTCCACCAAGAATGAAGGCAAAAGGGGGTCCAACCCGGGACTAGCACGGTGTACCTAATAAAGTGACCGGTGAGTGTAAATACATTTAAAGCACCAATAGCTATCAGAGAAGATCAAAGGATTTCCAACGGAGAAGAATGGAGACCAAGTCGTTTCTTTTCTTTATTACACTTTACAACAGTCGCTCCATTTTGTGGGGTGGCGGCAAACAAGACTCAGAGGTGCATTGCGTCATCTCCAATCTTGGTAAAGAGCTTATGACTTGGGGTACAGCAGGGAAGGGGTTAACACCAGGGGCGATCAAAGGGTTAAATGTGTCCCTAGGAGGCGCTTGCTAACTGTGTGGGGGATGGTCTGACTGGATGAAGACAGGGATCGGTGTTGCTGCTTAGCAGGAACACAGATTTTTATCTTCTTCCCTGTCAGAACTGAGCTCTGCCTTGTTTACATAGGCAGATTGCCGTTCTGCCTCTCTGGGGAACGATTGCGAGTGGCCTGCTCATTGGCTCCCCCTCTTCCCAGTGTCTATTGCATAAAATGAAAAAAAAAAATGCGTTTGAAAAATGCCATGCAACATAAAAAATTGCAAAGTCCACCATTTTATTCTTTACATACACACACACAGTACATATACATACACACATACTGTGCATACACACACACACACACACACACACTGTGCATACACACACAAACAGTACATATACATACACACATACTGTGCATACACACACACACACTGTGCATACACACACACACACTGTGCATACACACACACAGTACATATACATACACACACACATACTGTGCATACACACACACACACACACACACTGTGCATACACACACACACACAGTACATATACATACACACACACTGTGCATACACACACACAGTACATATACATACACACACACATACTGTGCATACACACACACACTGTGCATACACACACACATACTGTGCATATACACACACACATACTGTGCATATACAGATACACACACACACACACACACACACACACATAAATACTGTGCATACACACACACACACACACACACACATAAATACTGTGCATACACACACACACACACACATACTGTGCATACACACACACACACACACACATACTGTGGATATACACACACACATATACTGTGCATACACACACAGTACATATACACACACAGTACATATACACACACAGTACATATATATACACACACACACACACACACACACACACAGTACATATATACACACAGTACATGCAGACACAGTACATATACACACTGTGCATATACATACACACACACAGTACATATATACACACACACACACACACAGTACATATACATACACACAGTATAAATAAACATTTTTATTTTTCAAGGTGTATGGCCCTTTAACCAATAAGCCATGTATTGCAATTTCCTAAAATGTTTCCAAAAAAACAAAAAAACTCTGCACATCAAAAATATTTTTACTCAAAAAAATAAATCCTAACTTTTTAAACAGGACATGACACAACAATGAACAGACAAGAATGACGGAGGTGTGTGATAGAAGATTCAAGCTGTGAATACGGAATATACTGTCAGTGAAAATAAATCTCTGAAAGGAGTGTGAGGGTGTTGCTAAAGACAACCAATGAGCTCACAGATCTCATCGTTCCAGTACATAAAAAAAAAAAAAGAAGTCATTTGATAAGCTGCCAGGGGAATCACCGATACGTCTCCTCTGTGCGCTTTTGTTGAACGGCGATTGGTGAACTGACATCATCATAACAGGGAATACTGGCTAATCAGTGTCTGAAGGAAGATCTGTTTTTTTTTGTTTCCAGCAGCCAATCAGATTCCTCCTTTCAGCACTTGACTTTGATAAGCTAGCGTTTGCCAGATCTGTTCATGTCCGGCTTGGCGTTCTAGCGGCTGCGGAATGGAAGACGGTCCAGGTTTAGGCACTGAGGTCTGATACTTTGTAACATTCATCTCCAGAATTGTGAACACATAAATAAGACGTACAGAAGTCATTGAAGAGTTTGCTCCAATAGAGGCACAGGATGCGGAATCTCTCAGCGTCCGTTTATTGTCCAACGCGTGGCAGGATCACGCCTGCTGCGACCACAGAAATCGCTCGCATCTCTCCAGCATAGACTGAATTAAGGCCCTGGGGAAGAAAAAAAAGAAAATGAAAAAAAAAAAAAAGTAATATAAACCGAAAAATCTCTCCAATGTTATCAGTAAGCGGATTGGTTAAACATAGAAAAGTGACAGAAGAAAAAGGACCAAGTGGTCCAACAATTTTTCCCGGCAAAAAGACCTCCTCCATAAAAAGGGACAGAAAGTTTACAGCTGGCTCTCCTGGATGCAGGTCTACTTGTTTCCAGCCTGCTGCCCTGTCCAGGGCCCACATTTGCTGGTGGTGCGTTTAGCACCCATGCCCCAGGTGTCACAACCTGGCTTTTATATGGGTTCCGTCCCACCCATGACATCACTGCAGGAGAGCTCTACCTAAAAAAAGGCCTAGCACCTGATTACACTGGCCCAGATTCAGGTAGCAATTGCGCCTGCGTAACCATAGTTACGCAGCGCAATTGCTGACTTGCGCCGGCGTAACAAGTTCTCCTGATTCAGAGAACTCGTTACGCCGACTGCAGCCTAAAATCTGCGTGGCATAAGGCTCTTATGCCACGCAGATTTTAGGCTGCATTCTTGCGATGGCCGCTAGGGGGCGCTCCCATTGTGATCTGTGTATAGTATGCAAATTGCATACTAACACCGATTCACAACGTTGCGCGAGCCCTGCGTACGCAAATTACGTAGTTTGCGTACGTCGGGTTTCGCGTAAGGTTACGCATCCTAATAGCAGGCGCAGCCAATGCTATAGGATACCCACGTTCCCGCGTCGCGAGATTTAAAATCTACGTTGTTTGCGTAAGTGATTCGTGAATGGCGCTGGACGCCATTCACGTTCACTTTGAAGCAAATGACGTCCTTGCGACGTCATTTGCCGCAATGCACGTCGGGAAAGTTTCCCGACGGAGCATGCGCTCTACGCTCGGCGCGGGAGCGCGACTAATTTAAATGATTCCTGCCCCCGGCGGGATCATTTACATTGCGCGCGCTTACGCCGGGCAATTTTGCCGGCGCGCCCTCGCAATTTACGGAGCTACTGCTCCGTGAATCGAGGGCAGCGCAAAATATTTGCGTGGGCGCAGGGCAAAATCGTTGCCCTGTGCCTCCGCAAATAAAGCGCAAGTGGTACCTGAATCTGGGCCACTATCTGCTATAAGCAGACACTATTCTGGCACAGAGCCACCTAGTGGCAAACTAGCTAACTGCTCCTGCCTACAAGTTAAAGAGTCACTAAAGGAAAAATTTTTATTGGTTTAAAATATAGTCTTCACACATATGTGAACGAAAAACGTCATAATTATTGTTTAAAATCTTGCTGTACCTGTTTAAAAGGACATTCATTGTATCTTCCGTCCGTCCTTAGTTTTCTTTCTCCTGACATGCTGCTTTTGCGGTGCGCGTTCTTGTTCTAAACATCACCGCCTAATGGGAACTACAGTTCCCATTAGGCTTAGCGGTTCGCGCATGTGCAGAAGCGATTTTTTAGTTTCCAAGTGTGGATGAGAACGAGCAAAGTTCTCATGCACACTTTAGCAGCACTCCGCCCAAACCACCCCCAGTATACACCCCTTCCCGCCCCTCTGCCTATACACATCATGTTCTCCTCTCTCCTCCCACACATATTCCCGCCCCTCTGCCTATACACATTCGATTCTCCTCTCTCCTCCCACACATATTCCCGCCCCTCTGCCTATACACATTCGATTCTCCTCCCTCCTCCCACACATATTCCCGCCTCCTCCAGCCCACTAACCTTCCTCCAAGTTTACAGAATGGTGTCTGTGTTACATGCAGGTGATCAGCTCTTTTATGTGCTGCATAACAATACCAGTCTGTCTGGCTGTCATTACCCACAATACCAGTCTGCCTGGCTGTCACTGCGAACAATACCAATCTGCCTGGCTGTCACTGCGAACAATACCAATCTGCCTGTCATTACCCACAAACAATACCAGTCTGCCTGGCTGTCATTACCCACAAACAATACCAGTCTGTCTGGCTGTCATTACCCACAATACCAGTCTGCCTGGCTGTCACTGCGAACAATACCAATCTGCCTGGCTGTCATTACCAAAAATACCATTCTGCCTGGCTGTCACTACTAACAATACCAGTCTGCCTGGCTGTCATTACCAACAATACCAGTCTGCCTGGCTGTCACTACTAACAATACCAGTCTGCCTGGCTGTCATTACCCACAAACAATACCAGTCTGTCTGGCTGTCATTACCCACAATACCAGTCTGCCTGGCTGTCACTGCGAACAATACCAGTCTGCCTGGCTGTCATTACCAAAAATACCAGTCTGCCTGGCTGTCACTGCGAACAATACCAATCTGCCTGGCTGTCATTACCAAAAATACCAGTCTGCCTGGCTGTCACTGCGAACAATACCAATCTGCCTGGCTGTCACTACCATGTCCGCTGTCCCTGTCCTCCACCTCCTGTATCAAGTCCGCTGTCCCTGTCCTCCACCTCCTGTACCATGTCCGCTGTCTCTGTCCTCCACCTCCTGTACCATGTCCGCTGTCTCTGTCCTCCACCTCCAGTACCATGTCCGCTGTCTCTGTCCTCCACCTCCTGTGCCATGTCCGCTGTCCCTGTCCTCCACCTCCTGTATCAAGTCCGCTGTCTCTGTCCTCCACCTCCTGTGCCATGTCCGCTGTCCCTGTCCTCCACCTCCTGTATCATGTCCGCTGTCCCTGTCCTCCACCTCCAGTACCATGTCCGCTGTCTCTGTCCTCCACCTCCTGTACCAAGTCCGCTGTCTCTGTCCTCCACCTCCTGTACCATGTCCGCTGTCCCTGTCCTCCACCTCCTGTACCATGTCCGCTGTCTCTGTCCTCCACCTCCTGTACCATGTCCGCTGTCTCTGTCCTCCACCTCCAGTACCATGTCCGCTGTCCCTGTCCTCCACCTCCAGTACCATGTCCGCTGTCCCTGTCCTCCACCTCCTGTGCCATGTCCGCAGTCTCTGTCCTCCACCTCCAGTACCATGTCCGCAGTCTCTGTCCTCCACCTCCAGTACCATGTCCGCTGTCTCTGTCCTCCACCTCCTGTGCCATGTCCGCAGTCTCTGTCCTCCACCTCCAGTACCATGTCCGCAGTCTCTGTCCTCCACCTCCAGTACCATGTCCGCAGTCTCTGTCCTCCACCTCCAGTACCATGTCCGCAGTCTCTGTCCTCCACCTCCAGTACCAAGTCCGCTGTCTCTGTCCTCCACCTCCAGTAACATGTCCGCTGTCCCTGTCCTCCACCTCCTGTACCATGTCCGCTGTCCCTGTCCTCCACCTCCAGTACCATGTCCGCTGTCTCTGTCCTCCACCTCCTGTACCATGTCCGCTGTCCCTGTCCTCCACCTCCTGTACCATGTCCGCTGTCTCTGTCCTCCACCTCCTGTGCCATGTCCGCAGTCTCTGTCCTCCACCTCCAGTACCATGTCCGCTGTCTCTGTCCTCCACCTCCAGTACCATGTCCGCTGTCCCTGTCCTCCACCTCCTGTGCCATGTCCGCAGTCTCTGTCCTCCACCTCCAGTACCATGTCCGCAGTCTCTGTCCTCCACCTCCAGTACCATGTCCGCTGTCCCTGTCCTCCACCTCCTGTGCCATGTCCGCAGTCTCTGTCCTCCACCTCCAGTACCATGTCCGCTGTCCCTGTCCTCCACCTCCAGTACCATGTCCGCTGTCTCTGTCCTCCACCTCCAGTACCATGTCCGCTGTCCCTGTCCTCCACCTCCTGTGCCATGTCCGCTGTCTCTGTCCTCCACCTCCAGTACCAAGTCCGCTGTCTCTGTCCTCCACCTCCAGTAACATGTCCGCTGTCCCTGTCCTCCACCTCCTGTACCATGTCCGCTGTCCCTGTCCTCCACCTCCTGTATCATGTCCGCTGTCCCTGTCCTCCACCTCCTGTACCATGTCCGCTGTCTCTGTCCTCCACCTCCTGTACCATGTCCGCTGTCTCTGTCCTCCACCTCCTGTGCCATGTCCGCTGTCCCTGTCCTCCACCTCCAGTACCATGTCCGCTGTCTCTGTCCTCCACCTCCTGTACCATGTCCGCTGTCCCTGTCCTCCACCTCCTGTACCATGTCCGCTGTCTCTGTCCTCCACCTCCTGTACCATGTCCGCTGTCTCTGTCCTCCACCTCCAGTACCATGTCCGCTGTCCCTGTCCTCCACCTCCAGTACCATGTCCGCTGTCCCTGTCCTCCACCTCCTGTGCCATGTCCGCAGTCTCTGTCCTCCACCTCCAGTACCATGTCCGCAGTCTCTGTCCTCCACCTCCAGTACCATGTCCGCTGTCTCTGTCCTCCACCTCCTGTGCCATGTCCGCAGTCTCTGTCCTCCACCTCCAGTACCATGTCCGCAGTCTCTGTCCTCCACCTCCAGTACCATGTCCGCAGTCTCTGTCCTCCACCTCCAGTACCATGTCCGCAGTCTCTGTCCTCCACCTCCAGTACCAAGTCCGCTGTCTCTGTCCTCCACCTCCAGTAACATGTCCGCTGTCCCTGTCCTCCACCTCCTGTACCATGTCCGCTGTCCCTGTCCTCCACCTCCAGTACCAAGTCCGCTGTCTCTGTCCTCCACCTCCAGTACCATGTCCGCTGTCCCTGTCCTCCACCTCCTGTGCCATGTCCGCAGTCTCTGTCCTCCACCTCCAGTACCATGTCCGCTGTCCCTGTCCTCCACCTCCTGTGCCATGTCCGCAGTCTCTGTCCTCCACCTCCAGTACCATGTCCGCAGTCTCTGTCCTCCACCTCCAGTACCATGTCCGCTGTCCCTGTCCTCCACCTCCTGTGCCATGTCCGCAGTCTCTGTCCTCCACCTCCAGTACCATGTCCGCTGTCCCTGTCCTCCACCTCCAGTACCATGTCCGCTGTCTCTGTCCTCCACCTCCAGTACCATGTCCGCAGTCTCTGTCCTCCACCTCCAGTACCATGTCCGCTGTCCCTGTCCTCCACCTCCTGTACCATGTCCGCTGTCTCTGTCCTCCACCTCCTGTACCATGTCCGCTGTCCCTGTCCTCCACCTCCAGTACCATGTCCGCTGTCTCTGTCCTCCACCTCCAGTACCATGTCCGCTGTCCCTGTCCTCCACCTCCTGTGCCATGTCCGCTGTCTCTGTCCTCCACCTCCAGTACCATGTCCGCAGTCTCTGTCCTCCACCTCCAGTACCATGTCCGCAGTCTCTGTCCTCCACCTCCAGTACCAAGTCCGCTGTCTCTGTCCTCCACCTCCAGTAACATGTCCGCTGTCCCTGTCCTCCACCTCCTGTACCATGTCCGCTGTCCCTGTCCTCCACCTCCAGTACCAAGTCCGCTGTCTCTGTCCTCCACCTCCAGTACCATGTCCGCTGTCCCTGTCCTCCACCTCCTGTGCCATGTCCGCAGTCTCTGTCCTCCACCTCCAGTACCATGTCCGCTGTCTCTGTCCTCCACCTCCAGTACCATGTCCGCTGTCCCTGTCCTCCACCTCCTGTGCCATGTCCGCAGTCTCTGTCCTCCACCTCCAGTACCATGTCCGCAGTCTCTGTCCTCCACCTCCAGTACCATGTCCGCTGTCCCTGTCCTCCACCTCCTGTGCCATGTCCGCAGTCTCTGTCCTCCACCTCCAGTACCATGTCCGCTGTCCCTGTCCTCCACCTCCAGTACCATGTCCGCTGTCTCTGTCCTCCACCTCCAGTACCATGTCCGCAGTCTCTGTCCTCCACCTCCAGTACCATGTCCGCTGTCCCTGTCCTCCACCTCCTGTACCATGTCCGCTGTCTCTGTCCTCCACCTCCTGTACCATGTCCGCTGTCCCTGTCCTCCACCTCCAGTACCATGTCCGCTGTCTCTGTCCTCCACCTCCAGTACCATGTCCGCAGTCTCTGTCCTCCACCTCCAGTACCATGTCCGCTGTCTCTGTCCTCCACCTCCTGTACCATGTCCGCTGTCTCTGTCCTCCACCTCCTGTATCATGTCCGCTGTCTCTGTCCTCCACCTCCAGTACCATGTCCGCTGTCTCTGTCCTCCACCTCCTGTACCATGTCCGCTGTCTCTGTCCTCCACCTCCTGTACCATGTCCGCTGTCCCTGTCCTCCACCTCCAGTACCATGTCCGCTGTCTCTGTCCTCCACCTCCTGTACCATGTCCGCTGTCTCTGGATGTAGGTCAGACTGATAAGAGCGAAAGGGATTTGATGGATGGATGTATATAGGACAGTCTGATCCGTTCATCAAATCCCTTTCGCTGTTATCAGACTGTCCTAATATCCATCCATCCATTCATCAAATCCCTTTCACACGTATTAAACTGTCCTCTATTTATCCATCCATTCATCAAATCCCTTTTGCTCTTATTGGTCTGAACTACATCCATCCATTCATCAAATCCCTTTCGTACGTATCAGTCTCCTCTATCCATCCATCCATTCATCAAATTCCTCTCACAGCTCAGTCTGACCTACATCCACACGTGCGATAGAGATTTGATGAACGGATGGATGGACGTAGGTCAGACTGAATTGAGAGAGTGATTTGATGAATGGATAGATGTAGGTCAGACTGATAAAAGCGAAAGGGATTTGATGAATGGATGGATATAGGACAGTCTTATGCGTGCGAAAGAGATTTGATGAATGGATGGATGGATATAGGACAGTTTATTACATGTGAAAGGGATTTGATGAATGGATGGATGAATGTAGAAAAAACTCATAACAGCCAAAGTTATTTGATGAATGGATGGATAAATAGAGGAGAGTTTAATACGCGCTAAAGGGATTTGATGAATGGATGGATGTAGGTCAGAATGATTAGAGCTAAAGGGATTTGATGAATGGATGGATGGATAGAGGACAGTCTGATACGTGCAAAAGTGATTTGATGCACGGATCAGACTGTCCTATATCCATCCATCCATTCATCAAATCACTTTCGCACATGTGGATGTAGGTCATATTGAGGTGAGAGAGGGATGGGATGGATGGATGGAGGTCATATTGAGGTGAGAGAGGGATGGGATGAACGGATGGATGGATCTAGGTCATATTGAGGTGAGAGAGGGATGGGATGAACGGATGGATGGATGGATCTAGGTCATATTGAGGTGAGAGAGGGATGGGATGAACGGATGGATGGATCTAGGTCATATTGAGGTGAGAGAGGGATGGGATGAACGGATGGATGGATGGATGGAGGTCATATTGAGGTGAGAGAGGGATGGGATGGATGGATGGATCTAGGTCATATTGAGGTGAGAGAGGGATGGGATGAACGGATGGATGGAGCTAGGTCATATTGAGGTGAGAGAGGGATGGGATGAACGGATGGATGGATGGATCTAGGTCATATTGAGGTGAGAGAAGGATGGGATGAACGGATGGATGGAGGTCATATTGAGGTGAGAGAGGGATGGGATGAACGGATGGATGGAGGTCATATTGAGGTGAGAGAGGGATGGGATGAACGGATGGATGGATGGATCTAGGTCATATTGAGGTGAGAGAGGGATGGGATGAACGGATGGATGGATCTAGGTCATATTGAGGTGAGAGAGGGATGGGATGAACGGATGGATGGAGGTCATATTGAGGTGAGAGAGGGATGGATGGATGGATCTAGGTCATATTGAGATGAGAGAGGGATGGGATGAACGGATGGATGGATGGATCTAGGTCATATTGAGGTGAGAGAGGGATGGGATGAATGGATGGATGGATGGAGGTCATATTGAGGTGAGAGAGGGATGGGATGAACGGATGGATGGATGGATCTAGGTCATATTGAGGTGAGAGAGGGATGGGATGAATGGATGGATGGATCTAGGTCATATTGAGGTGAGAGAGGGATGGGATGGATGGATGGATCTAGGTCATATTGAGGTGAGAGAGGGATGGGATGAACGGATGGATGGAGGTCATATTGAGGTGAGAGAGGGATGGGATGAACGGATGGATGGATGGATCTAGGTCATATTGAGGTGAGAGAAGGATGGGATGAACGGATGGATGGATCTAGGTCATATTGAGGTGAGAGAGGGATGAACGGATGGATGGATCTAGGTCATATTGAGGTGAGAGAGGGATGGGATGAACGGATGGATGGAGGTCATATTGAGGTGAGAGAGGGATGGGATGAACGGATGGATGGATGGATCTAGGTCATATTGAGGTGAGAGAGGGATGGGATGAATGGATGGATGGATGGATCTAGGTCATATTGAGGTGAGAGAGGGATGGGATGGATGGATGGATCTAGGTCATATTGAGGTGAGAGAGGGATGGGATGAACGGATGGATGGATGGATCTAGGTCATATTGAGGTGAGAGAGGGATGAACGGATGGATGGATGGATCTAGGTCATATTGAGGTGAGAGAGGGATGGGATGAACGGATGGATGGATGGAGGTCATATTGAGGTGAGAGAGGGATGGGATGAACGGATGGATGGATGGAGGTCATATTGAGGTGAGAGAGGGATGGGATGAACGGATGGATGGAGGTCATATTGAGGTGAGAGAGGGATGGGATGAACGGATGGATGGATGGATCTAGGTCATATTGAGGTGAGAGAGGGATGGGATGAACGGATGGATGGATGGATCTAGGTCATATTGAGGTGAGAGAGGGATGGGATGGATGAACGGATGGATGGATGGATGGAGGTCATATTGAGGTGAGAGAGGGATGGGATGGATGAACGGATGGATGGATGGATGGAGGTCATATTGAGGTGAGAGAGGGATGGGATGGATGGATGGATGGAGGTCATATTGAGGTGAGAGAGGGATGGGATGAACGGATGGATGGATGGAGGTCATATTGAGGTGAGAGAGGGATGGGATGGATGGATGGATCTAGGTCATATTGAGGTGAGAGAGGGATGGGATGGATGGATGGATCTAGGTCATATTGAGGTGAGAGAGGGATGGGATGAACGGATGGATGGATGGATCTAGGTCATATTGAGGTGAGAGAGGGATGAACGGATGGATGGATGGATCTAGGTCATATTGAGGTGAGAGAGGGATGGGATGGATGAACGGATGGATGGATGGATGGAGGTCATATTGAGGTGAGAGAGGGATGGGATGGATGGATGGATCTAGGTCATATTGAGGTGAGAGAGGGATGGGATGAACGGATGGATGGATGGATCTAGGTCATATTGAGGTGAGAGAGGGATGGGATGAACGGATGGATGGAGCTAGGTCATATTGAGGTGAGAGAGGGATGGGATGAACGGATGGATGGATGGATGGAGGTCATATTGAGGTGAGAGAGGGATGGGATGGATGGATGGATCTAGGTCATATTGAGGTGAGAGAGGGATGGGATGAACGGATGGATGGATGGATCTAGGTCATATTGAGGTGAGAGAGGGATGGGATGAACGGATGGATGGATGGATCTAGGTCATATTGAGGTGAGAGAGGGATGAACGGATGGATGGATGGATCTAGGTCATATTGAGGTGAGAGAGGGATGGGATGGATGAACGGATGGATGGATGGATGGAGGTCATATTGAGGTGAGAGAGGGATGGGATGGATGGATGGATCTAGGTCATATTGAGGTGAGAGAGGGATGGGATGAACGGATGGATGGATGGATCTAGGTCATATTGAGGTGAGAGAGGGATGGGATGAACGGATGGATGGATGGATGGAGGTCATATTGAGGTGAGAGAGGGATGGGATGGATGGATGGATCTAGGTCATATTGAGGTGAGAGAGGGATGGGATGAACGGATGGATGGATGGATCTAGGTCATATTGAGGTGAGAGAGGGATGGGATGGGATGAACGGATGGATGGATGGATCTAGGTCATATTGAGGTGAGAGAGGGATGAACGGATGGATGGATCTAGGTCATATTGAGGTGAGAGAGGGATGGGATGGATGGATGGATGGAGGTCATATTGAGGTGAGAGAGGGATGGGATGGATGAAGGGATGGATGGATGGATGGAGGTCATATTGAGGTGAGAGAGGGATGGGATGGATGGATGGATCTAGGTCATATTGAGGTGAGAGAGGGATGGGATGAACGGATGGATGGATGGATCTAGGTCATATTGAGGTGAGAGAGGGATGGGATGAACGGATGGATGGAGCTAGGTCATATTGAGGTGAGAGAGGGATGGGATGAACGGATGGATGGATGGATGGAGGTCATATTGAGGTGAGAGAGGGATGGGATGGATGGATGGATCTAGGTCATATTGAGGTGAGAGAGGGATGGGATGAACGGATGGATGGATGGATCTAGGTCATATTGAGGTGAGAGAGGGATGGGATGGGATGAACGGATGGATGGATGGATCTAGGTCATATTGAGGTGAGAGAGGGATGAACGGATGGATGGATCTAGGTCATATTGAGGTGAGAGAGGGATGGGATGGATGGATGGATGGAGGTCATATTGAGGTGAGAGAGGGATGGGATGGATGAACGGATGGATGGATGGATGGAGGTCATATTGAGGTGAGAGAGGGATGGGATGGATGGATGGATCTAGGTCATATTGAGGTGAGAGAGGGATGGGATGAACGGATGGATGGATGGATCTAGGTCATATTGAGGTGAGAGAGGGATGGGATGGATGGATGGAGGTCATATTGAGGTGAGAGAGGGATGGGATGAACGGATGGATGGATGGATCTAGGTCATATTGAGGTGAGAGAGGGATGGGATGGATGGATGGATGGATGGAGGTCATATTGAGGTGAGAGAGGGATGGGATGAACGGATGGATGGATGGAGGTCATATTGAGGTGAGAGAGGGATGGGATGGGATTAGGAGGCACATGCATTATTGCATAGGGAGAAAAACCAGCAACATACATTTGATAATAAGTTTTATATTGCAATGATATTGTATCTGATGATGAAACCGAGTGAAAGATTTCCCATTTTTTTTTGGGCTTTTCTGCAACGTTTGTCCTCCTTAGGCAGCTGCTTGGAAAGTCAGTTGTGTCTTTAGTGAAGTTTTCCTCTTAGCAAAGGGGGCGGGATCCAGGCAGGGCAGAGCCTGAAACGAATCTTTCAGATAGAGAGGAGGTGCTGAGGTGTTAGACACACCCACGATCTCACAGCTCCTTGCAATCTACAGAGACGTGCACAACGTTCTCACGCAGACCTGTAGTCTAAGCAGAGGGAGCGAGCACGTTACTGACCACACTGAGAACTCCTCGCTCAGTGATCATTTTCTTATCTACACAACCAGGAAGTAGGGAGAAAATGACAAGACAGAACTCAGAATTCAGAGGAAAAACGATTTTTCCTTTAGTGACCCTTTAACTACAAGAAGCTAGGGAATTACTAGGCATATATATATATATATATATATATATATATATATATATATATATACACATATACATATACACACACACACACATACAACATTGTTCAGTCTCTTTAACCCCTAGGCCCTAAACGCATGGAAATATGCAGCCTCTCGTGGCTGGGCCTTGGTGCCGAGCAGCTGCATAAATTTCATGCAATAGCGCCGATAGCACTGTGCGCTTCCTATCTGATAGCTCCCGTTCGCTGCTTGCGATCGGGAGGTTTCTGATTATGTGACCACCATGACAGCCAATCACGGCGGTCACATGCCCATAAGCCCTGTCTCCGCCTCCTGGCGTTCTTAAGCCCTTAAAGGGTCAGCAAGTACCAGCTCTAAGGGGTTAAAAACAGGACAATATAAAAAAAATAAAAAAAAACACACAACAGGTCCACTAGCTTTATAATTTAGTTATTTTTATTACCTTTGTCTCTTCTCCGCCACCTTCATGACCTCGCAGACCTGGGAATACCTCTCAGACACATTCTCCGTCAGGCCCCATTCCTCCAAATACGGCAACGTTTTATCGGGGCCAATCACTTTGGCCAATAGAAGTGCCACATTCTCCACAGTAATGCAGCTTGTCCAATCGGAATGGCCGTTGGTGAGGGCGTCGCCGTTTGTCACGCCCTGGCGGTGAGCTCCGCAGGTCTGCGCCAAGTGCAGAATACTTTTCCACTCGTCCATCGTCTCCGGTAACAGACCTGAGGAATGAAACAGAAGGTCGTGAATGGAAAACCGAATGGAAATGCACAGCTTTGGGTTCATCTTGGCGTTTTTGTTTTAAAAATATTAAAATAGTTTACTGTCCTTCAGATTTTAGGAGGGCCAGACTGGCTAGTGCGAGGAATAGGCCCCTCGTCATTGGTGTCAGTGGGAGGAATAGGCCCCTCGTCATTGGTGTCAGTGGGAGGAACAGGCCGTTCATCATTGGTGTCAGTGGGAGGAATAGGCCCCTCGTCATTGGTGTCAGTGGGAGGAATAGGCCCCTCGTCATCGGTGTCAGTGGGAGGAATAGGCCCCTCGTCATCGGTGTCAGTGGGAGGAATAGGCCCCTCGTCATCGGTGTCAGTGGGAGGAATAGGCCCCTCGTCAGTGGGAGGAATAGGCCCCTCGTCACTGGTGTCAGTGGGAGGAATAGGTCCCTCATCATTGGTGTCAGTGGGAGGAATAGGCCCCTCGCCATTGGTGTCAGTGGGAGGAATAGGCCCCTCATCATTGGTGTCAGTGGGAGGAATAGGCCCCTCGTCATTGGTGTCAGTGGGAGGAATAGGCCCCTCGTCATTGGTGTCAGTGGGAGGAATAGGCCCCTCGTCATTGGTGTCAGTGGGAGGAATAGGCCCCTCGTCATTGGTGTCAGTGGGAGGAATAGGTCCCTCGTCATTGGGAGGAATAGGCCCCTCGTCATTGGTGTCAGTGGGAGGAATAGGTCCCTCATCATTGGTGCCAGTGGGAGGAATAAGTCCCTCATCATTGGTGCCAGTGGGAGGAATAGGTCCCTCATCATTGGTGCCAGTGGGAGGAATAGGTCCCTCGTCATTGGTGCCAGTGGGAGGAATAGGCCCCTCGTCATTGGTGTCAGTGGGAGGAATAGGCGCCTCGTCATTGGTGTCAGTGGGAGGAATAGGCGCCTCGTCATTGGTGTCAGTGGGAGGAATAGGCGCCTCGTCATTGGTGTCAGTGGGAGGAATAGGCGCCTCGTCATTGGTGTCAGTGGGAGGAATAGGCCCCTCATCATTGGCGTCAGTGGGAGGAATAGGCCCCTCGTCATTGGTGTCAGTGGGAGGAATAGTGCCCCATCATTGGTGTCAGTGGGAGTGGGAGTGTTGACCTTCTGGGTTCCCCCACAGGTTCCTCCTGCTGACCTCTATGTCAGTACATTATATAGTGGTGCCATGGAAGTCAGCAACAGGTCAGTGGTAGTCCTAGGCGGTTAAAGGTCCTGGAAAGTGCCGGTTTGCCAGCAGATTTCAGCGAATCATTCCTAGTGATCAAAGCCAAGTTCAACAGGTTTGCAGGTATTAACCAAATTTGAACAGGATCTGCAGTATGCGACAAGGTCACTTTAATCCAACTAACGCTATTGACGAAACGCGTCAGCTTTATTGTTTTATTGTCACTCTGATGTACCAATAAACAACACTTCAAGGATTACAGTCTTGCCGGCTCTTCTTCCTACTAGGGTCACTATAATGCATTCTGTATAAATGAAGAGTAGATGATCGTATTTCCGCCCTTTTGTTTAGTCCGTCCAATCCAAACACAAAATGAATATGAAGAAGACATTCATCCACTAACCGTTATTCTCATCGATCAGACTCATGTCATCCAGATACACGATACTGGTCAGGGCCTCCGACCGTCTGTCCAGCTGCAGGCACAGCGTGATGTATCCCTGCCAATACCTAATGTAAGAAATAATCCGATCACATAAAGCGGGACGACTGAAGTCAGAAATGCTGAGGCAGCAATACAAAAATGATTAACCCTTTGGTGACTAGAGGTCACTGAAGCTTAGATAGCCAGGCCAAATTTAGCTTCAGTATGCGTTGGTTAAATAGGCAATAACTAGGGTTGTCCCGATACTAGTATCGGTATCGGGACCGATTCCGAGTATTTGCAGTACTACTTGTACTCCCGCAAATACCCCCGATACCGAAATAGAATACTCCCCCCCCCGCCGTTAAGCCGCATCCCGCCGCCGTTACGCTGCATCCCCGCTACCGCCGACTGGGTAATACGGGCGGGGAACATTACAGCTTTGAATAGCTGTAATGATTCGCGCCGCGTATAGACACTCCCCCTTGCTCGGGTGAACTGTCCAATCCTGAGCGAGGGGGAGTGTCTATACGCGGAGCGAATCATTACAGCTATTCAAAGCTGTAATGTTCCCCGCCCGTATTAACCAGTCGGCGATAGTGGGGATCCAGGTAAGGGGGACATGGCTGGATATGGGGGGGGAGACATGGCTGCATTGGGGTAGACATGGCTGCATGGGGGGAGACATGGCTGCATGGGGGGGAGACATGGCTGCATGGGGGGGGGAGACATGGCTGCATGGGGGGGGGGGGGGAGACATGGCTGCATGGGGGGGGGGGGAGACATGGCTGCATGGGGGGGGGAGACATGGCTGCATGGGGGGGAGACATGGCTGCATGGGGGGGAGACATGGCTGCATGGGGGGGAGACATGGCTGGATGGGGGGGGGGGGAAGACATGGCTGGATGGGGGGGGAGACATGGCTGCATATGGGGGACATGGCTGGATATGGGGGGGAGACATGGCTGCATGGGGGGAGACATGGCTGGATGGGGGGGGGGGGAGACATGGCTGGATATGGGGGGACATAGCTGCATATGGGGGAGACATGGCTGCATATGGGGGGGGGACATGGCTGGATAATGGGGGGACATGGCTGCATATGGGGGGGACATGGCTGGATAATGGGGGGACATGGCTGCATCTGGGGGGGACATGGCTGCATTTGGGGACACATTTAAAAAAAAGTATCGGTATTCGGTATCGGCGAGTACTTGAAAAAAGGTATCGGTACTCGTACTCAGTCCTAAAAAAGTGGTATCGGGACAACCCTAGCAATAACCCTGCGACGAAATTGACTATCAAAAGAGCATTTTTTTATTGATTTTATTTTTTTTCAGGGCATAGAAAGAATTTATTTGACACATTGTATAAAAAAAATTAAAATATAATTACCCTATATATTTGAGTATAAGCCGGCCCGAATATAAGCCGAGGCACCTAATTTTACCACAAAAAACTGTGAAAACGTATTGACTTGAGTATAAGATTAGGGTGTCCATCTGCATGCCTCGCTGTGCCTCACTGTGTCCATGCCTCACTGTACCTATGACTAGACTTACATTTAATGGGAGTATATAGAAGGGGTGCCTGGATTTGGAAAAAAAAATAAAAAATCAGTGCTCCACGGTCGTAGGTCCCCCAGACAGCAAACTTTGCACACTTGTAGAGGAGAACTCATGTGTGCCAAGTGTCGCATCCAGGGGACCTATGGCCAGCCGGCACCGGGTCCCCAAAGTTACCGGAGAAATTACCGTTTAACATGGGAGTCTATGGAAGGGGTGCTCGAATTTGAAAAATCGGTTCTCCCCGGCCGTAGGTCCCCCGGACAACACACTTTGCGCACTTGTAGAGGAAGAGTGGGGCTACATGTGTGCCAAGTCCGGCTGGTCCCAGGTCCCCAAAGTTCGGGATATCAGGCACAAAATGGTGACTCGAGTATAAGCCGAGGGGGGCATTTTCAGCACACAAAAAATGTGCTGAAAAACTCGGCCTTTACGGTATGTACAATAAACATAAATGTATATATAAAAAAAGAAGGTATTGCTATATAATGGCCCTTGGGAAGGCATGATTGCATTGCACTACATGATACACTCGGAAACACTTGGAGATCACATTTGGAGGCACCCCTGCACCTCTGGCCAAATGCGGTACTGCACCATGGATATTAATCCATGGTGGGATAGAGTCATACACTCGGCGGCTATTGACGCCGAGTGTATGACACAGGAGCGTGCCTGCAAGGTAACCCCCTCGGGAGAGAGGGGATTGTCTATTGCGGGGAGGAGCAGCGAGAGCCGCCGTGGGACCCCAGAAGATGTGGATCGGGGGGCCACACTGTGCAAAACGAACTGCACAGTTGAGGTAAGTATGACATGTTTTTTTATTTTTTTTAAACAGGAACATTTACAACCACAATGTACTCATCTAGGAGTCAGATGGGCAGTGCCAGGACCAGGTCATCTAGTACCCAGGGCGAAGATTCCAAACTGCCCCCATTGTTCATGATGTGGAAGCTTAGAGGATCCTACAGCCACCGTTTCTCTCGCTTGTCAAAATCACTGCCGCTATCACTACTCCTGTCAGCCTTGTAACAGAAGGAAGGGGCCCCCATTCCTACAGTAAACCTTTGGTGCCCAGGGCAACCACCCTTCCCGCCCACCCCTTGTCCTGGCCCAGCAGATGGCACAAGTTCCTTACCCAGTTGTCCTGCAGATTTGTAGCATTTTCTCTTTGGTTACAAAGTCCGATGGCAGTTCAATTAAAAGAGACATGAGATGTCCATAGCCCCAGGTGAACAGGTGTGAGCGGGATCTGCGGAGAACAGAAATGTTCAATTGGATCACAGATTTACTTTTTTGAAAAACCAAAGAAGGATCTCAAAGTACTGCTGAGCAACACCTTTAAAAAAAGAACTCCAGGTGTGGATATTTTTACATTGTTCCAGCTTGGACCAGTATGCTTACCGAACCTGAACCTTTACAACACCTTTAAGCCCCATAGGTGGGACGAAACACGTTTGGACGTACAGCCTGAATGGAGCAGGGCTGAGGCTGGTTTCACATTCCATACACAGGGCTTTGTTGTGATTTTCGGCTTATGGGACCTGTAACGGAATGGCATGTGACACCCAGAGACCTTTGAAGGATGTAGGGTACTCCTGTGCCAGCGTCACTAATGACTCTTGGGTCTAGGGTCATCCTATGCCCCTTTTGGGCATAGGATGGCTGAGAAATGATAATTCATGTATTGCAGGAGATCTGGACATATTACAGGTGATTTCATGCTGACCCACAACAGGTCAATAAGAGACCTTCAATGCTTAAACTAGACTGTTGAGATGCTAACTAATAGGTAGATTCAGTAAGAGTTAGGCCGGCTTATCAGTAGATAAGCCAACCTAACTCAGAATCTAAGCCGACTTATGTTTAAAGTGTATGCTCAAACAGAGATACGCTTAAACATATCTAAGATAGGACGGCTTGCGCCGTCCTATCTTAGGTTGCAATATTTCGGATGGTCGCTAGGTGGCGCTTCCATTGCGGTCGGTGTAGAATATGTAAATTAGTAGATACGCCGATTCACGAACGTACGCCCCGCCGCATTACATTTACGCCGTTTCCGTAAGCCATTATCAGGCCTAAAGTTATTCCATCTATTAGATGGAATAGCAATGTTAAAGTATGGCCGCCGTTCCCGCTTCGAGATTCCAAATTTTTACGTTGTTTGCCTAAGTTGTCCGCGAATAGCGATTTACGTCCACGTCGAAATCAATAGGCCCGTGCGGCGTACTTACCTGCAAAGCACACTGGGAAATGTAGGCGCCCGGTGCATGCGCAGTAACAAAAAAAAAGTCAAAAACGTAAGGTCAAGCCTTATTAACATAAAACACGCACCCCTTACACACATTTGAATTCAGCGCCCTTACGCCCGCCCGCTTTAGGCTACGCCGTCGTAACATAGCAGGCAAGTACATTGTGAATCATGTACTTGCCTAGCTAACTTACGGCGGCGTAGGCTAAACACGCTAAGCTATGCCGCCGTAACTTTGCACCATTGTACCTGAATCTACCTATAAGTCTGCTACTGTGGTGATGTGGATTGAAGCTGAGAGTCAGCATGGCTGGCTATTATGGGATGTTAAAGTATCTTGCTGTGATTACATTTTGTGTCTATTGTACTAATTAAGTCTGTAAAGGTCAGATGTCTAACTTTTGCATGGTCAAAGCTGGAACAATGCAACCATGTAAAAACATCCATACATGGAATACATCTTAAACTTTTAAAAGGTCACATGACCAGATCACTTACCTTGGGTTTCCAGTGCTGTCAACAGTGCTTGAAGAGTGGGGGGCATCATGGGAAACTGCTAGTTGCAGCCAGTCTAACTTTAAGGATTCCGGTTGAGCAAGAGACTGTAACAGGAATAATCTACAATAAAAAATAAAAACCGTGTTGGTTTTCCTCTGTCCCCTGGAATTGGATTATTCCAGTTTATTGGTGCCATGTTGTCCATTTTCACCATGTGTTTGATTTTATCATCTATCGCGTGTAAATATTTATGCAACAACTCATTTCTAATTTTGATCAGGATCACTTTTGTTCATGGTCCATTAAAGTCCCACCTGTGTTAACTATTAAAAGTCCAGACCCCCAACCATTTGCATTACATGCACGTGCATGGAGGTTGCGGCACAGTCCCTTGCACTTGAATGGGTCACTTTTGCCATTGATACCATCTGCCAAACATGGCAGGTTGTGTAGTACTCACCCAAGCAGCGGCCGCTGATTTTGTACCAGGTTCTTCGTAGCTGGGACCCCAATGAGCTCCTGGTATATGACAGTTGGGCTGCAACCCTTCAGGCTGGGAACCTCTCCCCCTGGACAATAGCAGAGCTGCCTCTGGCCCAGACTATTTATGCACTCTACAGCCCCCTACTGGACAGCCTACCCCCCCAGGGATTGAGTGGAACCAAATAAATATTCAGACTGCTTGTTTAACTCTCTCAGCCCACTACTTTCCAGAAAACAGGGGGAAGCAGTCACAGTTGCAGAGCCTTGAACAGCCCAAAGCAATCACAAGCTGCTCTACTAGATTACAGAAGAGCTACAAGAACTACATTTACCCAATCTGTCTAGCAACCTATCTAGGAGGTAGATATGTGCGATTTCGACAAATTTTAAAATATTGAATATTTTAATTTAAAATGTAAAATTTGAATATTTAAAAATGTGTACATTTTAAAAAATAAAAAAAGAAAGAAAAAGAAGAACGAAAATCTGAAAATAAAAACGAAAATTCAAAAAGAACGAAAATCCGAAAACAAGAACGAAAATTAGAAGATTTGGAAATCTGAAATAACTAATAAATTAACCATAAGTAACTATTAAATTATAGGTATTGGAATGTCCTTTCAAATTTGTCTGTTAGTTAACAAATACGAATTTATCCGAAGTTACGAATTATCCGAAATAACAAATGTCACATCTAAACAAGAAATGGAACGGAACTAATTAATAATAATAATAATAATAATAAGGCTTTATTATTCTTATTATTCTTATTATTCATTACATTCCATTAATTTAGATACAGCATTTGTTATTTTGGCAAATTTTTTATTTCGGATCAATTCATATTCGTTCACTAACAGCAACATTTGAAAGGAAATTCCAATAACTATAATTGAATAGTTAGTTATGGTTAAGTTATTAGTTATTTCAGATTTCCAAATCTCATAATTTTCGTTCTGATTTTCGTTCTTGTTTTCAGATTTTCATTCTTTTTTAATTTTCGTTTTTATTTTCAGATTTTCGTTCTTTTTTCTTTTTTTTTTAATTTTCAAAATGTAAAGAAGAACGGAAATCTGAAAATAAAAACGAAAATTCAAAAAGAACGAAAATCCGAAAACAAGAACGAAAATCAGAACGAAAATTAGAAGATTTGAAAATCTGAACTAATTAATAACTTAACCATAACTAACTATTAAATTATAGTTATTGGAATTTCCTTTCAAATTTGTCTGTTAGTGAACGAATATGAATTGATCCGAAATTAAAAATTTCCCAAAATAACAAATGCTGTATCTAAATTAATGGAATGTAATGAATTAATAATAATAAACAAATAAACCTTTTTATTTTATATTATTTATTTATTAATTAGTTCTGTTCCATTTGTTGTTTAGATGTGACATTTGTTATTTCGGAGAATTCGTAACTTCGGATAAATTCGTATTTGTTAACTAACAGCCAAATTTGAAAGGAAATTCCAATACCTATAATTTAATAGTTAGTTATTTCAAATTTTAGAATTTTTGGACTTTCGATCATAACGAATGACCTGAAAAAACAAACAAAAACAAAAAACAATTTCGGCACATGTCTACTGGGAGGGTTCTACAGTTGTATAACTACATAGCTCCCAACTGTCCCGGATTTGGAGGGACTGTCCCTGATTTGGAGCAATGTCCCTCTGTCCCTCATTCCTCCCCATTTGTCCCTCATTTTGGTCTGATCTATATAGATGTATATAAAATGCACTATTTATCTATCAAAAAGTGTTTCCCAGTGCTAAACCTTTCATCCGATTTCTAAATAGCTGCATTTGTAAATTCTAGAAGCCAATATAAAGGAATAGTAGTGGTAAAAAAGCACTTGGTGGTTTAACTAATCTTGTTTTTATGTACAATTCTCCTTTAAGAGGGCGTGGCAAGGGCGTGTCCTTTGCCTGAATACTTTTGCTGATAGGTGTCCCTCATTCCCATCTCAAAAAGTTGGGAGGTATGTAACCACAGTGCAACAATATGTACTGACCTGGTCACCAGCCATGTTCATTTTTCAGGTGCGTGCACAGGGTTAGTTAAACCACGAATAAACTGTCTATTTTTACCGCCCCTTGGCCAGCCATGCAAATAAGACCAAAAGTGAAATCTGAATAATACCGGCAAAGCCTCAGACAGGTATGGCCCTCTCTTCTCCTCCTTACCTTTGCTGTTCAGGTTTTGTCTTGATGAGATTGTCCAAGTAGGCCAAAAAGTGCCCCGGATTGGCCCTGCAAAGATGCTTAACGTCCACCGGTAAGATCGACGGGTAGAACTTAGGGAGGGATCTCACTGCCGATTCGCCAAATTTGTCATAAATCCTAAATTGAATCAAAATAATACATAAACGTCCATCGTACCCAACTCTAATTTGCACTCTGAGGTCACCACTGCGAGAGTCATTTTAATCGGCCATTACGATCAAATAAAAGCAACAGTGAATTCACAAAGATTTTAGCACAGGTTATCATTTCTTAGGCCTTGTACACACGGTCGGACCGAACCGATGTGACTGGTCCGTCGGACCGTTTTTATCGGTTCACCTCTGAAGTGGCCGTACGGCCTGATACGTGTACACACCGTTGTCCTGCCACATATAGACGGGCGGTCAGTTCTCTGATCTACAAGACAAAAGCGGTCCGGTTTGGGAGGACAGGTAAAGGGGACATTTGACACACCTGGACACATAGGCGAGGAGGAGAGGGCTGTCCCAGGGCTCCATATCCTTCAGTTTCTGCACAGCGCTCACCAGATCTCCTTTCTCAATGGCCAACGCCACCGGACCCGGACCGGCCAGATCTGCGAGCCAATGAGACAAAATGTTAGGACTACAATCTAGCAAGCTGACCTCCATGAAAATACAAATTTACAACCACTTTAATGTAAGTATTGGGGGGTGCTGGGGACCCCGCTACACACTGAAGCTTTCCAACTCTTTTAACCACTTCCATACCGGGGCCAATTCTGGCACTTCTCTCCTTCGTGTAAAAATCGTCATTTTATTTGCTAGAAAATTACTCAGAACCCCCAAACACTATATATATTTTTTTTAGCAGACACCCTAGGGAATAAAGTGGTGGTCATTGCAACTTTTATATCTCGCACGGTATTTGCGCAATCATTTTTTGGGGGAAAAAAAACAACAACAAAACAGTAAAGTTAGCCCACTTTTTTTGTATAATGTGGAAGATGATGTTACGCCGAGTAAATAGATACCTAACATGTCACGCTTTAAAATTGCGCACACTCATGGAATGGCGCCAAACTTCGGTACTTAAAAATCTCCATAGGCGACGCTTGAATTTTTTTTTTTACAGGTTACCAGTTTAGATTTACGGAGGAGGTCTAGTGCTAAACTTGTTGCACACACTCGAACGCACGCGGCGATACCTCACATGTGTGGTTTGAACGGCGTTTACATATGTAAGCGGGACCTACGTGTGTGTTCGCTTCTGAGCGCAAGCTACCGGGGACAGGGGCGTTTTACATTTTTTTTTATTATTTCTTTTTATACTTTTTTTTTTCTTTTTACACTTTTTTTTTACATTTTTTTTTTTGATCACTTTTATTCTTATTACAAGGAATGTGGGAGGTGTCCCGTGTCCCCTCCCATCGCCTATAAGAACGATCAAGCGGCGGAACTGCCGCTATAATCGTTCTTATGGTGCACAGAATCACCGCCTGCAAATAATGATATCTGAATGATGCCTGTAGCTGCACCCATCATTCAGATCAGGGGCGGACTGACAACTCATGGGGCCCCCGGGCAATAGAAGATTATGGGGCCCCCGGGCTTACAGATGGCCACCAAGCCAGGAGGCAGTGCAGAGGCGGGGCAGCTAAAATCTCGGGATTTTCACATCAAAAGCATGTCGGTTTTGGACATATCAGGGACATATGTAAAAAAAAAAACACAGATTTTTACATACTGTCCCTGGTTTTACTGAGCCTGGCAACCCTGATGGGGCCCCCTAGTGGTATGGGGCCCTCGGGCAGTGCCCGAGTGTCTCAATGGTCAGTACGCCCCTGATTCAGATATCTCCCCCGAAAGTCCAGGACATCATTTGACGTCCAGCGGTAGGGAAGTTATTAAATCTCTTCTCTTCAACTTCAGCTCCCTGCCCCCTGCTTTTCAGAGCTGAGAGATCCTGTGTAAATTAGATGGCTGTAGATAAACAGGGACAACTTATATAGCAGGCTTTGTTTCATCTCTGTCTATCACCTGAGACCAGTCACTTCACTGGGTATGTTTACAACCACTTTAAGGCTGCTTTCACACTGAGGCGCTTTTGCGCTAAAAATAGTGCCTGCAAAGCGCTCCCTGTAAGAGCCGCTCCTTTATCTCCAGTGTGAAAGCCTGAGGGCTTTGAGACTGGAGCGTTGCGCTGGCAGGGCGGTAAAAAAAGTCCTGCCAGCCGCATCTTTGAGGCGCTGTAGGAGCGGTGAATATAACGCTCCTACAGCATCCCTGCCAATAGAAATTAACGAAGCAGTGCCTCCGAACTGCCCGCTAGCGGCCGAAAATCGCGGCAATACTGCCAACGCCCGCGACGCCTCAGTGTGAAAGTACCCTAAAAGTGGTATGGCACCTCAGATGTTTTGGAACTACATTTCCCATCATGCTCATGCACTCTGCGGCGTAGTTGAGCATCATGGGAAATGTAGTTCCAACACATCTGGGGTGCCAAGGTTCACCATCACTGCTTTATGTGATAGAACACACGCTCACTCTTTCCAGAGCACTTCGCCCACATTAGACCCTAAGGCCCAGATTCACAAAGACTTACGACGGCGTATCTCCAGATACGCCGTCGTAAGTCCGAATGGCCGCCGTCGTATCTATGCGCCTGATTCATAGAATCAGTTACGCATAGATTTCTATTACATCCGACCGGCGTAAGTCTCTTACGCCGTCGGATCTTAACTGCATATTTACGCTGGCCGCTAGGGGCGTGTACGCTGATTTACACCTAAAAATATGTAAATCAGCTAGATACGCGAATTCACGAACGTACGCCCGGCCGACGCAGTACAGATATGCCATTTACGTTAGACTTTTCCCGGCGTAAAGTTACCCCTGCTATATGGTGGCGTACCAATGTTAAGTATGGACGTCGTTCCTGCGTCGAATTTTGAATATTTTACGTTGTTTGCGTAAGTCGTCCGTGACGTCCGTAGGGCTGGACGTCATTTGCGTTCACGTGGAAACCAATACGTCCTTGCGGCGTACTATGGAGCAATGCACACTGGGATATTCCACGGACGGCGCATGCGCCGTTCGTGAAAAACTTCAATCACGTCGGGTCACAAGTTATTTACATAAAACACGCCCCCCTGTTCCAAATTTGAATTAGGCGGGCTTAAGCCGGCCAATTTACGCTACGCCGCCGCAACTTACAAAGCAAGTGCTTTGAGAATACAGCACTTGCCCGTGTAAGTTGCGGAGGCGTAACGTAAATAGGATACGTTACGCCCGCACAAAATTACGCCGAACTACGAGAATCTGGCCCTCGGTATACAGAAACACTAAAAATTGTTGGGTTGCAAAATTTGGTTCCAAAATAATCCAAAACATCAAATATTACCTTTTAATCCTTCAATGTACGTGTCCCAGACGCTGGGGACGTCGACGTAAATCAGGGCGAGGCATCGCTTTAGCCTTTTGAGGTCCAGCAGGAAGAGGTACTTGCGTATAAAGCGGCAGGCACTTGGGTTCCCGTCAAGGGAAGCCTCGCTAGTGAAAACGTTATATTCTAGGCACATGATAGCCAGCTGGGAGAGGTCTCGATGGAGAGGTTCTTCTATGAAACACGGAGCGCGTACTCTGAAGACCAAATCGTCCTCCACCCGGGAACACACAGACGGTTTCCTCTCCATCTCCTCCATGTCGGATGAATCGATTGTGGCGCCGTCTGCTTCCCCTGAGGAGTTCAGCGACGTCTCACAGGAGCCAGTGAGGTCCTGGGGACTGAGAGCCTTCTCCAAGTTCATCAACCAGTCTTTTAGGACCTTTCCCATTTCTTCCACGTTAAACAACACTTGAGAGTCCTGAAGTTTATGCCTGAAAAATAAAAAATAAAAATAAAAAATTACTCATCCTGCTTCTCCAGTTATGGAACATCCTTTAGTAGGCAAGCCCATATGGGTCCAACTCCCTCCCCAAACTGTCTTGCTAGCCTCCTAATACATCACGTCACCTCCATCCCACGTAGCCTACTATTCAAACTGCCCACTACCTTCTCTCTATACACCCTTGCCCTATACAGGAGTCTAGTGCAGCCTTTCTCAATCTTTGTACCCCACAGGAACCCTTAAAAAAAATTCAGGTCTTAGGGAACCCCTTCTGAAAGGAATATATCAGAATTCAGTGGGAAAAATGACCCTGCCATGTAGTGTTGGTCCCAGAACGAAAAAATAAATAAATCAGAAATGGCCTCCAAACTTTCTTCCTGTACTGTGACTGCAGGTCTCTGATCATCTCCTGTACTGTGACTGCAGGTCTCTGATCATCTCCTGTACTGTGACTGCAGGTCTCTGATCGTCTCCTGTACTGTGACTGCAGGTCTCTGATCGTCTCCTGTACTGTGACTGCAGGTCTCTGACCGTCTCCTGTACTGTGACTGCAGGTCTCTGACCGTCTCCTGTACTGTGACTGCAGGTCTCTGACCGTCTCCTGTACTGTGACTGCAGGTCTCTGACCGTCTCCTGTACTGTGACTGCAGGTCTCTGACCGTCTCCTGTACTGTGACTGCAGGTCTCTGACCGTCTCCTGTACTGTGACTGCAGGTCTCTGACCGTCTCCTGTACTGTGACTGCAGGTCTCTGACCGTCTCCTGTACTGTGACTGCAGGTCTCTGACCGTCTCCTGTACTGTGACTGCAGGTCTCTGACCGTCTCCTGTACTGTGACTGCAGGTCTCTGACCGTCTCCTGTACTGTGACTGCAGGTCTCTGACCGTCTCCTGTACTCAGGGCTGGACTGGGACAAAAATTTGGCCCTGGACTTCATCCTGTCCGGCCCACTGACAGGTTTCTCCAATGTGGGCGGCCAGACAATCCCGCCCCCCCTGGTTGGCCAACCCTGATGGCCACCCAAGCCCCCCTTCCCCTTCACTAGCCAATTAGCCGTTCTACCTTATTACATAATGCTGTGGGGAGGGAGAGAAGGTGAGCGCTGCGGGGAGGGAGAGGAGGTGAGCGCTGTGGGGAGGAGGGGGCGGCGGTCCGCTGTCACTGAAGCCGGTCCACTGAGCCATCGGCCCACCGGGAAACTCCCTATAGTCCAGATGGCCAGTCCATCCCTGCCTGTACTGTGACTGCAGTCTCTGACAATCTCCTGTATCATGTCTGTAGTATGTCTGGGGGCTCCTTCTAACAGACGCTCTAGCAGAAGCCCTCTCTGTGTCCATCAGAGAGCCCCCCCCTCCAGGTCCCAATAAAGTACTCTGCTTCACTTCCTGTATTTTGTTTATTGTTAAGAGATCATGTAAGGATCCCAGGGTAATGAAGACTTTGTGGGGGAGCATCTCTGTGGTTGAGTCATTGCCATAGAAACATTTGTAAAGGGGAGGAGTTAATAAAAAGACCACGCCCATGTGGGGGGCGCCAGAAATATTTCTGCACCCAGGCGCCTGTGACCCTAGGATCGGCCCTGTACACACGGCCCAACATTTTCAGCCAACATTCACCAAACCACATGGTTTTTCAGCTCTTTGCCGCCACCCTTTGGGCAACTTCTGCTATTGTTGTCTGATGTTTAGCATTGGTTCCGAGAATGCGTGTTTGTACTTTGGGTTTTAGTTGGACGGACTTGCGTACAAAAGATCGGATAAACCAAGGTTTATTGTCCAACAATTGGTGAGCATGAACAACCAACTTGTGTTGTCGTTAATTCAGCCAACAGTTGTCTGATAGAGCATACACACACAGTTGGAATATCCGACACAACACGTCCGTCAGACGACAATTATGGCCATAAAGTTGGATCGTGTGTACGGGGCCGAAGAAGCATTACAGCTGCCAGTTCTAAAATGTCCCCACCAGGGGCGAACTGACCATTGAGTCACTCGGGCAGTGCCTGAGGGCCCCATGAGTTGTCAGTCTGCCCCTGGTCCCCACCAAATACATAAAATAGTCACCACTCACATGGCTTCCAACGTTGCGAACTTCAGTTCTCCCAGCAGAATTTCCTCCACGGAAGGTGTTGGTGGTTGGGGAGGTTCTATCCTACAGAATAAAGTCATAGATCATTAGATACTTATTACTTTGTGCTGTGCATTACAGACTTGAGGCCTTATGATGGCCCATTACAAGCGAATGACCACAGGGGGGACACAAAGCCACCAGTGTAAGTTGCTCAATGACCCAAAATCAATAGTTTAGTTCTCAGTACTTTTGCCTTGCACAAGGGTCCCTGGTTCTATTACTGGTCAGGACACTATCTACGTGGGCTTTGCATGTTGTACCTGTGCTTGCATGGGTTTCCTCTTGTAACGGGAGGGCCCAGTGGAACCCAGAACCCCCTGGAAAGGTTGGGAAACCCTTGTTTCAGCTCCCCATGCACCTCTTATGTCTAAGTCACCCTGTGCCATCCTGGCTGACTGAGAAAATATATACTGGATTACTTAAAATGGGACAGTGTTATTTATCCACAATATCTCCCAGGATATATGTAAAGACTATTCTTGGTTTGTTTGATTCTGATTCTCAACATGTTAGTTGAGAGAGACGATCACATTGGCCTCTGTACAATGTAGGAGACGGGCCGACTCCTGCTGGAGCTCCTGCTATTGTGCGAAGATGTCCTGTGTTTATACTTATGATAATGTATAATCTACTGTGTGAAGCTCGGTGACAACTAGTCTGAGGCCGCGTACACACAGTCGGTCCAAACCGATGAGAATGGTCCGGACGGACCGTTTTCATCGGTTCACCGCTGAAGTGGCCTGATGGTCTGATGTGTGTACACACCATCAGTTCAAAATCCGATCGGGTCAGAACGCGGTGACGTAAAACACACGACGTGCTGAAAAAAACAAAGTTCAATGCTTCCAAGCATGCGTCGACTTGATTCTGAGCATGCGCGGGTTTTGAACCAATGCTTTTGTGTACTAACCATCGGTTTGGACCGATCGTGTAGCGGTCCATCGGTTCGATTTTGAAGCATGTTTTAAAATTTTGGACCGAAGGAAAACAGACCGATGGGCTATACACACGGTCGGACAAAACCGATGAGAATGGACCGAGGTTCAGTTTCATCGGTCTAAATCGACCGTGTGTATAGCCCATCGGTCTGTTTTCCTTCGGTCCAAAATTTTAAAACATGCTTCAAAATCGACCGTGTGTACGCGGCCTGACCTCTAGTGAAATCCTGAATAATCATAACAATGCTCAGGAGGGCACGGAGTCACATCGGCTGCTTTAAGGGATTAGTTAATTAGCTCAAGTTAATTAGGTTTCTGGTTACAGGTGTATTGTTAGAGTAATATGAGCAAGAATGGGGACCTCCTCTTCAACTGTATATAAGACTTGTATTCTTGTTCAAACAAACAGTTCATGCTCAGCAAACAAACGAGTATTGTCTTGTTTGTTGTTGATAGCGGTTGGAATATCTGATATCTATATTCAGACTGGGAGGAAGCGGTATATGACGAAAGCACTCAAGTGGACTGTGGGACGTTTCGTTACACCTCCCATACGCAAACGTCATCGGTAATTGGCTTCTTTCCTAAAAAGCCCTAGTAGGTGTATGAATTAAAGATGGAGACCTTAGATCAGCCCTTTTCAAACACACATAGAAACCCTGAAATAACTTTCCGGTCTCAGGGAACCCCTGCTAATAATGACTATATCTACAACTCATGATACATTAGTGTGACGGTTAGTGGGAAGAATGATCCTTACACTTGTGGTCATTGGGAAGAATTACCCCCCTACAGATAGCTAAAAGGTCAATGGGAACTTATCCGAGAGGCAAAAATTGCTCAAGGTACCACTAGCAACCCCAATTGAGAAACCTTGCCTTAGATTGTAAGCTCCTCATGGGGAGGGACCGATGGGAGTGTAAAGTATGCATCAAGTGGCCTCTATATAAATAAGTAAACAAACAAATAAAAGGACAGGTGGACCATCAGCAGACATGATGAGAACCACCTCCAGAGGTTTCTCCAGCCTGCAGATGGCAGTGTGCCCCTCTCTCTCTCTGCGCACTCGCTGGGCACACAGAATGAAGTACAGTGTTAAAAATCGTTACAAACGGGTAAAAAGAGTAAATAAAAAAAAAATGCATTTTGTTTAGTTTGGTAAGCTTAAAATAAAACATAGGCATGGTATATATTGAACAGTTTATAGAATAAAATATGTCGCCCCCCCCCCCCCCCCCCACACACACACACACAAAAAGAAATAAGATACTGTAGGAAAATTAGTCATAGGATTATTGTCCCATAACCAACGCTGCAAGCATCCCTGTCATTCACAAGCCTTACAGGGTACGCCGGTGTTCTGTCGAGAAGTGCATGCGCGGTGCATGCGCAGTTCCACCTGGGCATTTCTGGATAGGGGGCATTTCTCGACAAGACACCGGGATGGTTAATAAGACCTTATGATACATTACGGCAAATTATTATTCCTGCCCGGCACGCTTATCTGCTGCAAATAACTCACTCAGTCTTTTCTTCTTCTTGTTGGGCCAAACCATCCATGAGCACTTCATGGGGGTGCTCTTCCTCCTTGGCCTCCTGCTTCCTCCTTATTTCAGGACTCATGTGGAGGGTACCGATTTTCTCAGTGGTTTTTCTGACAAAGCTTGAGACACTGAAACCAGAGGAAAAAACAAAAAAAATTAACATACTTGTGTATGGCCGCTAGAGAGGTGGGGACTGTTTTAGAGATTGGTCTTTATGTCCGCAGCTTAACCACTTCAGTTCTCGTATCTGTATATTATGGACAGGAGCAATTTTTACATTTCCACCATGGACCTTTTTAAACAACGTTGTCGTTGCCTAATGCGGAGTTCCACCCAGAAATGGAACTTCTGCTGATCGGATTCCCCCCCCCCCCCCCCCCCCCGGTGCCACATTTGGCACCTTTCAGGAGGGAGTGGGTACCTATAAAATCCAGGTATCGGCTCCCACTTACAGGCAAAGATTGCCACACAAACTACGCAATGTCCGCCCCCCTGTCTTCTGGGAGAAACACAGGTCCCACAAGACAGCAGGTACCATTCAGAACATGCAGCTTGACTCATGCATGCGCAGTAGGAAACAGGCTGTGAAGCCGAAACGTTTCACTTCCTGTTTCCCTTAGCAAGGATGCCGGCACCTGCATCCGGAGCCGAGGGATGGCGCTGACGACAGTTTCATGTCACATTAAAGAAAGTTGAGAAGCGGGGGAGGGGGTGTTCTGCTGTCCGAAATGACATCTTACATTAAAGTGAGAAGCAGGGGGTGCTGACTTCTTACCTCTTCTCCCATGCAGCCAGCGAGTTGAGAAGCGGGGTGAGGGGGCGAAAATGACTTCTCACCAGGCAGGGCCTCTAGTAATTTGGGGGGCCCTTCGCAGCTTTGCGGGGCCCTAAGCGGCTTGCATAGTGAGCCTATAGGGCGGATCGGTCCTGGTCAGATCCACCCTTGATCAGGGCTCCAATGACTGGATAAGAAGGGACAGTGGACTACTGGTGGATTATTAGATTCAGAAGAAGACTTAAAGGGTATCTACACTTTCGTGGAGGCATTTCACAGCTCCCGAAACGCGTTGGAGTGTACCCTTGGATTTTTATGATGCGATTAATATTTTTGGACCCCAAAAGCATTTTGTGTTGGACCAATCTACAACAGTAAATGACGCCTCCTGTAAAGTGCTCAGTGTTACCTATGGGCAATTCTTTACCTTTCTTTGACAGCCTGCAGGGACATGCGGGGTGAGGTGGAACGGAATGGCAGTGAGAGATTGAATGGGAGGATGGGTTCGGTCCGATCGCTGTCCATGGTCACAGAGGCATGAGAGGTGGTGTCTGATGGGGAGAACATGCGGGAGAACAGGTAACATAATGACAGTGAGACAGACCACATCAATGTGCACACAACATGCATCGGCTGATCCCCGATATCAGAAATTAAATTCAGAACAGTGACAAAAAAAAAAAACACACACACACACACACACACACACACACGTTATTTTTTTGTGCAATAAAATTATAAAAAAAAATTACAACCCCCCATCAAAAATACATTATTCTTATAGATGAATTGCATAATTTGTAAAAAAAAAAAGACAAGTTTTGACAAATTTTAATTTTCGAATTTCCAAAATTTTCTGGAGTTCGGAAGTTTGAAATTTTGCAAATTCGAAATTTCAAAATGTCGGAAAAACTTGGAAATTCCAAAATTAAAAATTAGGAAATTCTAATTTTCAAAAATTAAAAATTCCAAATTCCGGATTTTTTAAATTCGGAAAAGTTAAAAAAACGAATGTAAACGAAAACAAACACATTTTTCAGGCAGTGCACATGTCCAATATATATATATATATATATATATTTCTATAAAATAATAAGTCCAAAGATTTATTGTAGCAGATATTACCGCCTAAACTAAGCATTAGGGAAAGTTTAGCGTTCAGTGATTTGTTATTTTTTTCTGACACGTTTCGAGGACAGGGCATGCTTCCTCAGTGAATCTTTCTAGGGCTCTGGATAATACAACAAAAATGGTACATACACTCACCGGCCACTTTATTAGATACACCTGTTCCATTGCTTGGCAACACAAATTGCTAATCGGCCAATCACATGGCAGCATCTCAACTATTTATTATTAATATTATAATAATAATAATAATAATAATACAGGATTTATATAGTGCCAACAGTGTACGCAGCTCTTTACAATGTAGAGGGGAGACCGCACATTTACAATACAGAAGGGAGGGCCCTGCGTGCGGAGCTTACATTCTAAAGGGAGGGGGAGGTGGTACAATAGGTAATAGCTGCGGGGGGGAGCATTCCTGAAATATAACCCAATCAATGAGCAGCATTTACCCGATTCTACATGCTCATCCTCCAGCGGTGCGGAGAGTTCCCGCAGCCTCTCATCCTCTGATAGCGTCTGACTGTGCAGAGAGCCGGAGTCTTCATCTGATTGGCTGTTCCTGCGGCTAACCACTCGGTAGATGCCGCAGTCCAGCACATTGAAGCTCTCCTGTAATGCAACACACCAGAGAGGTCAGACAAGAGAGAGAAGAGAAAAGAGAAAAGAGAAAAGAGAGAAAAGAGAGAAAAGAAAGAAGAGAGGGGGGGGGGGAAAGAAGGGAGAAAGAGAGAAGAGAGGAGAGAGAAGAGAGGAGAGAGAGAGAGAGAGAGAGAGAGAGAGAGAGAGAAAGGGAAAGAGAAAGAGAGAGAGAGAGAGAAAGAAAGAGAAAGAGAAAGAGAAAGAGAGAGAGATGACAGCCTGTAGCCAGGTCTAGCAGTAATAACTCTGTACCAGGCCCCCTGGGACAGACAATATAATTTCCATTAAGCAGTTTGAAGTATGCTGGAGATTTCTTGCTAGCTGAATAATGGACCCAAGAGACTTCAAGCCACCGCCAGTGATAAATATCTCCAGGATTACAGCAGACATGGAACTCACATGGGAGGAGATACTGCTTCGCCTGCTGCTGCATGCTGAATCCATGGGCTCTATGCGGGAAAGGACCTCTTCCATCTGTTTCACTAGATCTGCCTGCAGAACCAGGTCCAGCTGGGACTTCACATGCTCCAGCTTGTCCATCGGCAACACCTTCCTTGCCTGAAAAACATACAGATACACCAAACCTCTAAATGGGTTATATATATCTATAGATCACCAAATGAAAGAAAAGGGGTATGGAGAAAAGAAAAAAGAAGGTTTGAATAGGAGAAAAAGAAGAAAAAGAAAAAAGAAAAAAGAAAAAGAAGAAGGTAGGGGCGAAGGAGAGGAAATGGTAGGGTAGGGCGAAGGAGAGGAAAGAGAAGGAAGGAGAGGAAAGAGAAGGAAGGAGAGGAAAGAGAAGGAAGGAGAGGAAAGAGAAGGAAGGACATGATTGGGAAGGAGGCAGATGGAAGAGACTGCAAAAGGGAAGTGAAAGTAAATAGAAAGGGATGGAGGGAAAGCCCGAAAAGGGAAAGAGGAATAGTAAAAAAAAAAAAAAAAAGAGGGGAGGGATATCTAAAAAAAAGGGGTTGAAGGAAGGAAACGTGAAGGGAGAAAGAGAGGGATAGGGAGGGAGAGAAAGCAAAGTGGAGGAGTGGGGGGGGGGGGGGGGAAGCCAAGGAAAGGGGACAGAGAAAAGGGTAAGGGCAGTAGTAGGAAAATTAGAGAGAGGGAAATCTACAGGAAGGGGTTAAAGGAAACACTAAAGGAGGTGGAGGGAGGGAAAGTAAAGGGATCGGGCAGGAGGGAAAGCAAAAAGGAGGGAGAGGAAGGAAAAGCTAAGGGATGTGTTGAGAGGAAAAGGTAAAGGAAAGGGGAAGAAGGGAATGCTAAGGGAAAGAATGGGAGGGAAATCTTAAAGGAAGGGATGAAGGAAAAGTGAAAGGAAGTGGAGAAAATAAATGGGGAGGGATAAAAAGCTAAGGAAGAGGGAGGAAGAGAAAGCTAATGAGAAGGAAGGAAGGAAGGAAGGAAGGAAGGAAGGAAGGAAGGAAGGAAAGAAGGAAGGAAAGAAGGAAGGAAGGAGAGAGAGAGAGGGAAGGAAGGAAGGAATGAATGAATGAATGAATGAAGGAAGGAAGGAAGGAAGGAAGGAGAGAGGGAAGGAAGGAAGGAAGGAAGGAAAGAGGGAAAGAAGGAAGGGGGGGGGAGAAAGGAAAGAAAAAGTAGGTCAAAATTCCACACCGAGTTGGCTATAGTGGGTATTAAAGTGTCAGCTTTCTTCTTAAATTAGTTATAGGGCAACATTGACAATTCCTCTCAGGACATGCGGTGGTGTCGTCACTCTCTCTCACTCTCTGACAGTTTGGTTCCATAATCAAGCCAACTGTTTTGGCAATCTCATCATTTTGGCTAGACATACAGTTGCATTATACCTCAACATGCACATACACATTAGTTCATTCACGTCATCTGTAAACCATCGGGGCCCAGGAACCTTGTGATCCTCCGATAAATCAGACAAATCTGCACATGCTGAAAATACAACAGATTCCTGATGACCCTACAAGGATCACCATGATCCATTAGTTTCAGCTCTCTATCCCAGTTCCTTATTATTTTGCCATTATGTGGGTAGTTCCCCATGGCAGAAACAGCTGGCTTATAAGTGGAAATGTGAAGGGATTTCCCACCACTGGAACCCCAATGAGATCTATAGAGCCTCCCTGGAGAAACCCGCAATGAAAAACGAGTTCTCGGTACAGCTGGACAACTCACTTTGCTGGAAATAACAGCATTTTGGAAAAGATGGCAGACTCTTGCCGCCAGACCCCAGGAGCTCCATTTAATAAGCCGTTCCACACATCTGTCCACCGGCAGCAGAGAGAAGTGGGAGATCTTCCCATCGACGTGCAGACAGAGTAGCTCCGTCTTATACACACACATGTCCTGGATACCTGGAAAAGTAGAGAAAGATTACGTCACCCGCTAGTCCCTGCTCCAACCATAGTCATTCCCATAGTCATTCCCACAGTCATTCCCACAGTCATTCCCACAGTCATTCCCACAGTCATTCCCACAGTCATTCCCACAGTCATTCCCACAGTCATTCCCACAGTCATTCCCATAGCCATTCCCATAGCCATTCCCATAGTCATTCCCATAGCCATTCCCATAGCCATTCCCATAGCCATTCCCATAGCCATTCCCATAGTCCTTCCCATAGCCATTCCCATAGCCATTTCCATAGTCATTCCCATAGCCATTTCCATAGTCATTCCCATAGTCATTCCTCCCACCTCCAAAATACTGACCTTTAACCTGACTCCAGAGCAGAACCTGGACGTTCTGAGGAAGGAACACATAGATCCCTCGGTCTGTCCATGTCACAACACTGTGATCACTGTGGAGGACAGGAGAACATTTATGTAGACAAGGCTTCCCAGGTAATACAGGAGGCAAAAGTATTGTTCCTTACCCGAAGAACAGAAGTTTCCCAAAAGCCAAAGACTGAGGAGGTCCAGGCGATGGGTCATACTGGGGCTCAAACCTAGAAAAAAAATAAAAACTTAGGACCCTGGGAGAAATTATACAATAAGGAACAGCACATAAAAAAAAAAAAAAACTGCACAAGATCCAATTAGATTGTTTGTTTTATTTTCAGCTGAATGTCCCAGAAACACACACATTGTACATTATATACTACTGTAATAGAGTGAATTATAGGATTTTACAAGCATTTTAAACTAGGGCTTATTTTCGGGGTAGGGCTTATATTGCAGCCCTCCTGGAAAATAACACTAGTTCTTATTTTCAGGGAAACACAGTAATTCCCAACTCTATTCCTGTCTACCTGGACATTTTGGGTGTTCCCACCCACCTTTGTGGGTTCCCAGCAATGCCTATTACTTTAATAGGAAATGAATAATGAATCCAGCAGGGATGGTGAAAGTCCCTCATAATGGGCACAGAAAGAGTACACACTTGGGAACTCAGTGCAGCGATGGTGAAAACCCCTCATAATAGGCAGAGCAGGTGTACAGATTCAGGAACTCAGTATAGGGGTGATGGGAACCCTTTTGGGCACAGGAGTACTGGCCAATAAACTCAAAAGCAGGGATGGCGAGAACCCCATATAATGGGCATCTCAGGTATGCAGAGCTAAGAACTCCATGCAGGGATGGTGGAAACCCCTCATAATGGGCACAGCTGGTAGGCAAACCTTGGAATCCCTCATAATGGGCACAGCAGGTGAGCAGACCTGGGAAATCAGTGCAGGGTTGGTGGAACCCCCTCATAATGGGCACAGCTGGTAGGCAAACCTTGGAACTCCTCATAATGGGCACAGCTGGTATGCAAACCTTGGAACCCCTCATAATGGGCACAGCTGGTGAGCAGACCTGGGAACTCCTCATGATGGGCACAGCAGGTGAGCAGACCTGGGAACTCAGTGCAGGGTTGGTGGAACCACCTCATAATGGGCACAGCTGGTATGCAAACCTTGGAACTCCTCATAATGGGCACAGCTGGTATGCAAACCTTGGAACTCCTCATAATGGGCACAGCAGGTGAGCAGACCTGGGAACTCAGTGCAGGGTTGGTGGAACCCCCTCATAATGGGCACAGCTGGTAGGAAAACCTTGGAACTCCTCATAATAGGCACAGCAGGTATGCAAACCTTGGAACTCCTCATAATGGGCGCAGCTGGTATGCAAACCTTGGAACTCCTCATAATGGGCACAGCTGGTAGGCAAACCTTGGAACTCCTCATAATGGGCACAGCAGGTATGCAAACCTTGGAACTCCTCATAATGGGCACAGCTGGTAGGCAAACCTTGGAACCCCTCATAATGGGCACAGCAGGTGAGCAGACCTGAGAACTCAGTGGAGAGATGCTGGGCACCCCTCATAATGTGTACAGCAGGTCTGCCGCGCCTGGAAATCAGCGCAATGATGGTGGGAAACCCTCATAATGGGCAACGCTGCACATAGAGCTCACGTATAGAGTAGACCAAGTGATAGAAGAGACTCACAGAAGGTTTAACTCTTCATCTTCTACACTGAAGTGTCACTTTTAGGAGGGCCAACCTTTTCATGAATGGCAACATAAAATGAGATCAGCTGAGATGTGTGAGGGGCAGTAGAGCCCACCTCTTACGTACCGTGTGCTAATGATCGGCAATGGCGGAGAAGACAAGAGCTGCTTGAACTGGTGTGTACTCTGTACTTCTCCCTCGATGTTCACCTCCCACATCCTGGATCCGGGGCGAGCGCAGTATATTAGTGGCTGCTGACCTCCAGAGTTCCGCCCACCAAGGAAGAAACACGCGCCGTACTCCCCATCTCTTTCCTTATTACCGATTTTCCAGAACTTCTCCCTTGATGGAGACCATAAAGACAAAGTTATCGGTCATTCAAAGCATCAAACACCACTGTGCTAGACTCCCACGTCCCACACCACTGTGCCCGACTCCCACATCCCACACAAACGTGCCCGACTCCCACACAAACGTGCCCGACTCCCACGTCCCACACCACTGTGCCCGACTCCCACACAAACGTGCCCAACTCCCACGTCCCACACCACTGTGCCCGACTCCCACATCCCACACAAACGTGCCCGACTCCCACACAAACGTGCCCGACTCCCACATCCCACACAAACGTGCCTGACTCCCACACAAACGTGCCCGACTCCCACGCCCCACACAAACGTGCCCGACTCCCACACAAACGTGCCCGACTCCCACACCATCGTGCCAGACTCCCACACCATCGTGCCAGACTCCCACACCATCGTGCCAGACTCCCACACCATCGTGCCAGACTCCCACGTCCCACACCACCGTGCCAGACTCCCACGCCATCGTGCTAGACTCACACCATCAGAGTCATTAATCAGTACCAGTCACTGACTATGTTCATTCATAACGGAAGCATTGCAAACTGTTGACTATGCTTCATTTTGTAAATGAACAGGAGCCTCTGTCTCCTGCTCATTCATCTGCAGTGCAGCTTAGGCTACAAAGAAATGGACTGGTGAATGTCTCCTCAGTCCCTTTCTTGGTCTCAAAAGTGAGACTTCTGTCTAGACCCCTGATATTTCACCAAAGCTCCCCCCAACGGGACTGTTAAATATTGTAATAAAAAAATACTTTAAAAAAACACTATTGACACTTTCCACTGCCCTGCTGACCCTGCCCCCCAAAAAAAGCATTGTGGGAAAAAAAAAATTAAAATAAAGACAATTAACTTGAAGAAAAGAAAAAACAAAATCACTGTGCTCTGTACCTGCCCCCACCAATGAGCGCAATAAAATGTTAGCGAGTAGAGTCTCATTTTCAAACTCTGAATGCACAGAATGACCCCGATCCTCCTCTTCTGCTGTCCCTCAGTGGCGCTCTTGTATCTTCCCTGCATCGAGTGGCCCCAATGGAGAAGCGCTTTTCCTAGGGACACCCTACGGGCGTGCTCCTGTGTCCTGCTGCTGCATCCATTGACACAGACAGCAGGACTCGGCTCCGCGTCACTGGATTTGATTGACAGCCAATGACTGCGCTGCTACCAATCTATCCAATCAGGACCCGAGACACCAGCTGAGATGGTGGGCTCGTCCCCGTCACTGGAAAGACCGGGTTCAGGTAAGTAAAAGGGGGGCTCTGGGGGGCTGTAGCGTCACCGGAGGTTTTTCACCTTAATGCATAGAATGTAAACCTTGAGGGTTTACAACCCCTTTAAAGTCACAGTGACTTTGAAAATGGTGCCTGCACTACCTTGCGACTTTGGATGCGACTTTGATCATTAGAATGTAAAATCGCACTGGAAATCGTGTGACTTTGGAGACGCAGTCATGTGATTCGATCCTTACACATTGGTCTGGCTTATCAGCTGAAGAAAGCGGTACCTACCTCTCAGTGTCACACAGATAAGAGCGCGTCAGGGAGGAGATCAGAAGCCGGCCGTCTAAATAATCCAGCTGTACTATGCGGGAGTCCACACTGGTAATGACCTGAACCGGGAACATCACAAAAGCCGCGGCAGCCTGGTCAGGGTAAAGAAAGCATTACGTTTAGGAGGATAGCCAAGGGACACAACTACATTTTAAACAAGGCTCATCAGCGCCCCCACTCTGTGACACCCAGTACAGTCAGTCGAGACAATAGTTTCATGAATCCTGACATAAACTATGTCTACAGCAAGAACAGGCAGCAGGACAACAGTCAGCATAGTCAGTACATTACTGGTGACAGAGCTGACGATAGAAGCTGCCTTGGAAGAGCAACAATGCAGAGAATAAAACTTGTTACCCCAAACACTTCATATTACCGATAAGTGCCTGCTGTACCACGTACTTGTATGAGAAGGTCTTCTGTTCTCTTTGTATTGCTTCCTTTGTGTGAAATATCTGGTGTTCATGCCAGTCCCTCTGCTTTCCAATTAAAAACTGACCACACTAAGCAGGAAACACATTGTGGTCAGTTCTCTAGCTGTGCTGAAAACTCAGCCTACTCTCCTCCAATGATCAGACTTGTCCTGACAAGGCCGCCCCCCCTGCACAGCCTTTTACTGGGTAGATAAGTGTCCTGCTGTTTCTCATCCCCCAGCTCCTTTGCAGCTGAGAACAGAGGGTATGTGATTGCTTATAAAAATGTTTAAATAAAAGTCTTGGTCCAGTCCTTATCATATGATGTCATTGTTAGGATGCCAGTGGCTGGTCTGCATGGTGCTCAAAAGGTATAATTCTGCAAAATTAAAAGCTGTGGCTTTGGGTAACAAAACAGGCGGCCTTGCTGGAAATTTTGTCAAGGCACCCCTGGAGAATCAAAAAAATGGCACTGCAGGGTGCCACAGTACCCTGGCTGAAAAAAGCTGGTCTAATGATCAAAGGGATGAATGTTGATCTGCAGATGAAGTCAGTTGAAAGCGAATTGTCAATTAAAAAATATTATATATATATATATATATATATATATATATATATATATATATATATATATATATATATATATATATATATATATATATATATATATATATATATATATATATATATATATATATAAATGTGTTTCTTTATTTAACCCCTTGTTAACCCTCAATTTACTCTAATCAGCCCTAATTCAATAATTTTCTCCTTCTCCATTTAATTATTATTTTCCTGCTGATTTTTTTTTTGCTTGCTAACATTTTTAATACCTTCAACATATATTTACACATTTCACGTAAAAAAAAAAAAAAAAAAAAAAAAAAAAAAAAACACAAAAAAAAAAAAACATGCATTTAAATTTGTAAATAACTTTTTATTTCTTTGTACCATTGCTGACAGCCGAAGAAGTGTAAACATTTTTTTTTCATATTGGTCATCGTACTTGTTATTTAAAAAAATAAATGATATCGATGCACAGGGTCGCCATCAGGAATTTTGGGGCCCCTTACACAGCTTCAGGCATTGAGAATGGGGGGGGGGGGGGGGGGCGCCGCAAATTGAGAAGCTGGGGGGGGGGGTAGCCGCCGTGAATTAAGGTCGGGGGGCTTTGGGTGCTGACAAACAATATAAAAAAAAAAAAAAAGGGGGATGCCATCCGGACCCCTGAGCCACTTAGAGGTTGGGTGCTTTGGGTGTTGACGAAAGAAAAAGGAAGGGGGACTGCCTGTACTCCCCTGATGGTGGCCCTGTCGACGCATCCCTACTATGCACAAAGGTTTTTCACTTTATTTCTATTTTTTTTTTTTTAAAGTGTTATTGAACATAATAAACAGCTTCCAAAGTACAAACATTTCTATTTCGAATGGCAACAATTACATATCTCAGTTATCGTTGCTCCATTAAAAAGATATAAGCACATTACACGAGGTCTCATTTCATTTCTATTTTAAACGGAATGAGTTGTTTTACAAGGCGATCGATTACAATCACTTTAACTCTCCAGCTACCTACTCAGTTCCTCACCAGCATTTACTAATCTTTCTCAGTATAAAATCTTTAGGCCTTTGGTGTAAATTCTAAGCCACCTCCTTCACCTTCTTTAACCAGTCAGCAAGTGACGACATTTGTGGTTTGGTAATCGATAAAAAAAAAAGAAAGGGGTAACATTTAAATTTTACATTATTACATAATCTTCTATGAAGATCGGAAACAGCCACAGGTGTTCAATAAGAGTTTTTTAATGCAGGCCTACCTTTCCTTGCTTGGAAGAGTTCAGTTTGATTGCCGACACTTTGCCCATGTGATCCCCAACATAGACCCGCAGTACCGACGTGTCCCAGCAGAGGGCGGTCACCTTCCTGCCCCTGTGTTCGGAAGAGACGTAGATGCGCTCGGGCTTCCCGCGACGTTCCTGGTTGAGTTCCCAGACCACCACAATTCCCTGACTACAGAAAACAAAACAGAGGAGATTAACTTCTGAAAGACTGAGGACATCTTGTGGCTGAAAAGTAGTACTGCATGGGGCAGCTCTGGATTGAAGCTGCTATTTTTAGTTTATGCTTTAATGAACCACTGAGAGACGCACAATCCAGCACAGAAAGACTAATGTCTCGTACACACGATCTAAATATCGGACGAAAACGGTCGTGCGAGGAAGAAACGTACCATTTTCGGATCGTGTGTACACTACTTTCGAGAGCCGATCACAACAGTTCATCCGATAGTATTCGATCGGACAAGCACAACATTTTTTGTTTAGTCAGTATAGTTGTCCTCCGAAAATACAACAAATACATTACAACACGTGACATCACTTTCAATTTTTTTTCCTGTCATACGAGAATTTTTTGTGACTTTAACCACTTTCGGACCGCCGCATGTACATATACGTCGGCAGAATGGCACGGACAGGCACATTGGCGTACCTGTACGTCCCTGCCTAGACGTGGGTCGGGGGTCCGATCGGGACCCCCCCCCCCGGTACATGCGGCGGTTCCCGTGGCTTCAGGAGCGATCCGGGACGAGGGCGCAGCTATTTGTTTCTAGTCGCCCCCTCGCGATCGGTCCCCGGAGCTGAAGAACGGGGAGAGCCGTATGTAAACATGGCTTCCCCGTGCTTCACTGTGGCGGCTGCATCGATCGAGTGATCCCTTTTATAGGGAGACTCGATCAATGACGTCAGACCTACAGCCACACCCCCCTACAGTTGTAAACACACACTAGGTGAACCCTAACTCCTACAGAGCCCCCTGTGGTTAACTCCCAAACTGCAACTGTCATTTTCACAACAAACAATGCAATTTAAATGCATTTTTTGCTGTAAAAATTACAATGGTCCCAAAAATGTGTCAAAATTGTCCGAAGTGTCCGCCATAATGTCGCAGTCACGAAAAAAAAATCGCTGATCGCCGCCATTAGTAGTAAAAAAATAATAAAACTATCCCCTATTTTGTAAACGCTATAAATTTTGCGCAAACCAATCGATAAACGCTTATTGCGATTTTTTTTACCAAAAATAGGTAGACGAATACGTATCGGCCTAAACTGAGGAAAAATTTGTTTTTATATATGTTTTTGGGGGATATTTATTATAGCAAAAAGTAAAAAATATTGCATTTTTTTCAAAATTGTCGCTCTATTTTTGTTTATAGCGCAAAAAATAAAAACCGCAGAGGTGATCAAATACCACAAAAAGAAAGCTCTATTTGTGGGGAAAAAAGGACGCCAATTTTGTTTGGGAGCCACGTCGCACGACCGCGCAATTGTCTGTTAAAGCGACGCAGTGCCGAATTGTAAAAACCCCTTGGGTCATTTAGCAGCATATTGGTCCGGTCCTTAAGTGGTTAATAACCTATTCAATTTCTACTTGCGACCAATAAGCGAAAAAGTTGTACTATCTGTCGTAGGATATTGGGATCGTGTGTACGGGCCATAAGCTGTTGACAGTGCCGATCCTGACCTCCCTGGGGCCCTAACCAAAATGACATGTCACATTAAAGTTGAGAAGCGGGGGGAGGGGGTGTTCTGCTGTCGGAAATGACATCTTACATTAAAGTGAGAAGTAGGGGGGTGCCGACTTCTTACCTCTTCTCCCATGCAGCCAGCGAGTTGAGAAGCGGGGTGAGGGGGGCGAAAATTACTTCTCACCAGACGGGGCCTCTAGTAATTTGGGGGGCCCTCCGTAGCTCTGCGGGGCCCTAAGCGGCTTGCATAGTGAGCCTATAGGGTGGATCGGCCCTGGCTGTTGAAGACAGCTCTTGGACTCTTGTACTGATCGGAAGCCGGCAGAACTGGCTTCTGATCAGGTGACAGTGCATGCAGACCTCCCTCCCACGGGCCCCTCTGCACCGGCCCCCCGGGGCGCAACAGCTTATTTAAAAAGGGACACCGGGGGGGTGGGAGGGGTTAAATGATAATGTGCGCAGTCTAATATATGTCTTTCTGGGATATTATGGCGGGCGTGTTTTCGGGATTACCGGATGAGCTTGTTCTCATTTTTCTGACCCAAAACTTGTGGCACGGAGGCAAAATTCCTACCTGGTTGCTACAGCCACAAAGTCGTCATCATGGGGGCAGCAGGCGACCCTGGAAATCGCTCCTTCCTGGGGCCAAAGCAAAAGGAGAGGGATAAATGGATACATAATCTGTGTCTGCTTTATATTATGTGGACAGAATAAAAAAAAAAAAAAAGTATCAAAAAGTATCAACTTTGTGTTATAAAGTCTCCACAATGACTAAACAAGGCTCAGGAGATTGTGATTGGTTCACCTTGTGTGTGAGGATGAGTCTGTGCTTCCAGCCGTCTCTCTGGATGAGGTTGAGACCTCCTCCGGAACTGCCGAGAGCCAACCATCTCCGGGACACGGCCAGGCAGGTACACTGCACACACAGAGACAAACAGATAGGTTACTGGACTATTCAGGGAGTGTATGTACATGTATATATATATATAAAAATTACTAAATTTGTGGAAAAAAAAATAACTTTTTACAATTACATTTATATTTTTCTTCATAGGAAACATTACAGCACTTTGGCCAGGATTCACAGACATCAGGGCATATTTATGCCGCTGTAGCGTATCTCTTTTACGCTACGCCGGCGCAGCGCACAGAGGCAAGCACTGGATTCACAAAGCACTTGTTCCCACTCGCTGTTAAAGATACTCTGGGTTTCCTTGGCGTAAGCCAGCGTAGGTGGAAGTGGGCGTGAGCCATGCTAATAAGCGTGACCCCATGCAAATGATGGGCCAAGCGCCATAGAAGTACTTAAAATGAACGGCGCATGCGCAGTCCCGTGGCCGCATCCCAGTGCGCATGCTCAGAATCACGTCGGGACAACTGCCTAATATACGTCAAATCACTGCCTACGACGTGAACGTAACCTACGCCCAGTCATATTCACGTACAACGTAAACGACAAAAGATACGACGGCTTGTGTTCCCTGGTTCATACCTTTGCATGAGTTGTGCCTCCTATATGGGGAATAACTTTACGCCCGACGTACGATTTACGCAAGCCGCGTATATTATGCGCCGGGCGCAACTACGTTTGTGAATCAGCGTATCTCCCTCATTTGCATATGTGCATAGAAAATCTATGGGAGCAGCAAATGCGCCCGGCGTAAATATGCGCCCACGATACGACGGCGTAGGCAAGTTACGTCGGTCGTAGGAAGCCTATTTCCAGGCGTATCTAGTTTTGTGGGCACGGCTCATAGATACGACGGCGCATAGTTACACTTACGCAGCGTATCTCGAGATACGTCAGCGTAAGTGCTTTGTGAATCCGGGCCTTTGTGTTCAAGTGGCTTAAAGGGTCAGTCCACACAAAAGTGGTATTTGGGTTATAGTTGAAGCCTGGTGGGCGGAGTTAGGCCCTAATTTATTATATAAATATCTCGGGTCAGAAGCGCAAGTAGAACCTTCAGGGCCCTGGCACAAGAAATCATTAAGGGCCTACCTTGTCCCCCGACCAGGGCCCTTCCCACTGATCCCAGAACCATTTACTCCCATTGTGGGACCCTTTATTATGGTTCCGCAGTGAGCCACCTTCCTGCCGTCTTGGGACCCCCACAAAGTGGCGGAATGCCAGAGCCCAATCACAAGTGCGACCCTGGTAGTTCCGCCACTGGGTTTTTTTTTTTTTTTTACCATGTTAATTTTACTTTTATTTTTTTACAGGGTCATGGGGCAGTGGGACAGCGATAGGGAGGCAGCAGAAGTGGCATGTAGAGGAACCGATGCCCTGCATTTCCCTCCTGCAGCCACTGAATGTCTGTGGGAGGGAGATGAAGAGAAGCGGGCATTCAGCAGCTACCTATCCAGGCCGGGTCGCCCCAGGTCTTGGATACACCTACAGTAAATCTCCCGCCCGATGTTTTATGTATTATGTTCTTCATAGTGTAAAAACAAAAATTCAAAACCCAGCAGGGATAGTGGGAACCCCTCACAATGGGCATAGCAGGTGTACAGACCTGGGAACTCAACACAGGGATGGTGTGAACCCCTCATAATAGGTACAGTAGGTGTATAAACCTGGGGACCAAGAACAAGGATTGTGGGAGCCCCTCATAATGGGCACAGCAGGTGTACAGACTCGGGAGCTAAGCACAGGGATGGTGGGAACCCCTCATAATAGGCACAGCAGTTGTAGAGACCTGGGAACTCAGCACAGGGATGGTGGGAACCTCTCAAATTAGGTACAGTATGGGCCAGATTCTCAAAGACTTACGTTGTCGTAAGTCCGAATCTGCGCCGTTGTATCTTTAAGCGTATTCTGGACACCAGATACGCTTAAATTTGGCTAAGATACAAGCGGCGTAAGTCTCCTACATCGTCGTATCTTAGGGTGCATATTTACGCTGGCCGCTAGGTGGCGCTTACGTTGTTTTCCGCGTCGAATATGCAAATGAGCTAGATACGCCGATTCATGAACGTACGTACGCCCGTTGCAATTAGTTACGCCGTTTACGTAAAACATACGCCGGCGTAAAGATAAAGCAGGTCTCTAGGTGGCGCAGCCCATGCAAAGTATGGACGTCGGAACAAGCGTATCTTTTTACGTTGTTTGCGCAAGTCGTACGCGAATAGGGCTGTGCGTAAGTTACGTTCACGTCGTAGGCAGTGTTCGACATATCTTAGGCATTCTATCCGATGCATGCGCACTGGGATACATCCACGGACGGCGCATGCGCCGTACGTTCAAAACGTCATTTACGTGGGGTCATGCTTTATTTACATAAAACACGCCCACGCCCAGTTGAATTAGGCGCGCATACGCCGGCACATTTACGCTACGCCGCCGTAACTTAGGACGCAAGTGCTTTGTGAATGCAGCACTTGCCTCTTTAAGTCGCGGCGGCGTAGCGTAAATACGATACGCTACGCCCACCCACACTTACGCCGCCCTACGTGAATCTAGGCCTAAATGTATAGACCTGGGGATCCAGCACAAGGATGGTGGGAGCCCCTCATAATGGGCACAGCAGGTATACAGACCCGGGAGCTCAGCACAGGGATGGTGGGAACCCCTCATAATGGGCACAGTAGGTATATAGACCTGGGGACCCAGACCAAGGATGGTGGAAACCCCTCATAATGGGCACATTCAATAATTGGATTTCAGTTCTTGCGATCATGGAGGCTTGGCATCACGTGTGGGCGTTACTTAGGGTGATCTTGCATACAGATACAGCCTGCATAACATCAGAAAATCTAAAAAGATGTAAAAAAAAAATACTTAAATATATTTGGGTGGAGAGCCGCACAAACCTTCAGCCGGCTGGAATCCAATCGCAGCGCTGACAGCAGAGGGTCCAGAGAATCGAATTCTGCCAGGACATGGCTGGGGGAGTCGGACACCACAGCCGCCATTGGAGGAAGCGGGCCAAATTTGTTTTTTGCTTCTTACATCACCTGGAAGGACAGAGAAGAGATTTGGGAAATTATTTTAATAACACCACACAGTGTAATTGATTCTCTGCTCTGCAACCTCCCTCTCATGCTGCAATAAAAGAAAGGGGAGGGTGGCGCCAGAACCACAGAACACACCGACCTACGATTTTTACCAGCTCAGATTCAGGATCACTGTTGTCACAAAGGATACTGGCAGCTATAGGGAGTTATAGGAGGGCCGTCACATGTAGAGTAAAAATATCAGGGTGGGGATTCTGTCCCACCTAGTAATTTTTCCACTGTATTGAACTACATCAGGTTACTATTGTTTAATGTATGTTGACATCTAGTGATGGTTTTGGGTCACTACATCTTGTTTACTGATGGGATTTGTTAGCTCCCTCTGCCCTCCCCTCCTGTTTAGTGCTAGTTAGTCCAGTCCCAGCTAGACCCCTCCCCATTTCTTCCCTGTTCCCTGGGTCTGTGTTGGCACTTCGCAGAGACGGGGCTTAAAAAAGTCATTGTCTACTACTACTTTAAAAACCGCACGCCGTCATATGACGTCCAAAAAGGGGATCTGTTATCCCGGGTGGACGTCATATGACGTCCTGGGCTTTGTGCGGGGATATCTGAATGATGGGTGCACCTAGAGGCATCATTCAGTTATCATTTTCTTCCGGCAGCGATCCTGCGCACTGTAAGAGCGATCATAGCGGCGACATCCCCCCCTCCCGCCGCCATCCGGTGCTTCTCTGGGCTCTCACGTCCCATCAGGGGCCCGGGGAGATGATCGCCGTCCTGTCGGATGTGCAGCATAGAGATGACTGGTGACCAGATGGTCACCAGTCATCTCTATGACCGTCGGAGGCCCGGGCGCGATGTGATGATGTCACACCCGGGTACCCGTAAGAAAACAAACCGCAATTGCGGCTAGTAAGAATGAGATCTGTGAATTTTTTTTCACAATCTCATTCTTTCCAGCCTGGAGGAGAGATGTGAGATCTTATTGACCCCGCCTCTCTCCATAAAGAGGACCTGTCACACACCATTCCTATTACAAGGGATGTTTACATTCCTTGTAATAGGAATAAAAGCGATCAAAAAAAAAAAAAAAGTGTAAAAAATAAATGAATAAGTAAAATAAAAAAGAAAAGAAAAATTAAAACGCCCCTGTCTCCGGTAGCTCGCGCTCAGAAGCGAACGCACACGTAAGTCCCGCCCACGTATGTAAACGTCGTTCAAACCACACATGTGAGGTGTCGCCGCGTGCGTTAGAGCGAGAGCAACAATTCTAGCCCTAGACCTCCTCTAACTCTAAACTGGTAACCTGTAAAAAATTTAAAGCGTCGCCTATGGAGATTTTTAAGTAACTAAGTTTGGCGCCATTCCATGAGTGTGCGCAATTTGAAAGCGTGACATGTTAGGTATCTATTTACTCGGCGTAACATCATCTTTCATATTTTACAAAAAAATTGGGCTAACATTACTGTTTTGTTATTTTGTAATTCATAAAACCGTTTTTTTTTACAAAAAAAAGGCGTTTGAAAAATGATTGCGCAAATACCGTGCAAGATAAAAAGTTGCAATGACCCTCATTTTATTCCCTGGGGTGTCTGCTAAAAAACATATATAATGTTTGGGGGTTATGAGTAATTTTCTAGCAAAAGAATGATGATTTGTACATGTAGGAGAGAAGTGCCAGAATAGGCCCCGGTATGGAGGTGGGTTTTAAAGCTCGGTATTGAAGGGGTTAAACTTCAAACGACCGTAAAATCATCCTCTGTTGGAGTCAACTTCTGAGTCTTATTGAAGAGTTAAGCTGCCTGTGGACGGTATCAAGTCAGCAGGTGACCATTCTGTCAGGACAGGCTGGGTCTAAGGAGGTATCTCAATGCATGATGAAGCGGCATTTAAAACAGAACAGGTGGAAATTACTAAGATTCCAATCGCAGCGCTGACAGCTTCCAAAAGGGATACATCCAAGAGGTGCTGGGACTTCAATTCATGCTTAATCATTACTTATTCATGCCGAGCAATAAAAGACAGTCAGAGCTCACTCATGTCGGATATGAGACTCACATACACACAGGGCTAGATCCTCTAATGGGTACTCAGGAAAGCCACTCAAAAGCTTAGATTGCATCCTCAGCCGATTTTCTCATGTAATCAGACAAACAGATACAAATAAAGGATTAAAAAAAAAAAAAAAATCCCAATAATAGAACCAATAAAAAAAATGTCATCATTATAAAATATTACAATTTTTTGTGTCAGCCAATCTATTATTATTAAAATAAACATATTGTTATCAAAAAGTTATTATTATGAAATTGTTATTTATTATTAAAAAATATATCGTTATAAAAAAAAAAAAATAATAATGAAAAAAATATTATTATAGAAAGAATATATTATTATTATGAAATAATTTCTGTTATTATTATTGAAAAAAAATATTATAGAACAAATTATTATGAAATAGTTATTAGTATTATTATTATTGAAAAACATATTGTTATCAAAAAATTACTATTATGAAATTGTTATTTATTATTAAAAAATATATTGTTATAAAAAAAAAAAAAATAATAATAATAATAATAATATAAAAAAAATATATTATTATAGAAAGAATATATTATTATGAAATAATTTGTTATTATTTATTATTGAAAAAAATATTACAGAAAGAACAAATTATTATGAAATAGTTATTAGTATTATTATTATTGAAAAACATATTGTTATCAAAAAATTATTATGAAATTGTTATTATTAAAAAATATATTGTTATAAAAAAATTAATAATAATAATAATAATATAAAAAATATATTATTATAGAAAGAATATATTATTATGAAATAATTTGTTATTATTTATTATTGAAAAAAATATTATAGAAAGAACAAATTATTATGAAATAGTTATTAGTATTATTATTGAAAAAAATTGTATTGTTATAGAAATATAAAATGTATTATGAAATTGTTATTTATTATTAAACAATATATTGTTATAAAAAAATGAATAATAAACAATGAAAAAATATTATAGAAAGAATATATTATTATTATGAAATAATTTCTGTTTTTATTATTGAAAAAAAATATTATAGAACAAATTATTATGAAATAGTTATTCGTATTATTATTATTGAAAAACATATTGTTATCAAAAAACTATTATGAAATTGTTATTTATTATTAAAAAGTATATTGTTATAAAAAAAATAGTAATAATAACAATAATAATAATAATAATAATAATAATGAAAAAAATATTATTATAGAAAGAATATATTATGAAATAATTTCTGTTATTATTTTTTATTATTATTGAAAACAATATTATAGAAAGAACAAATTATTATGAAATTAGTATTATTATTATTGAAAAACATATTGTTATCAAAAAATTATTATTATAAAATTGTTATTTATTATTAAAAAATATATTGTTATAAAAAATATATTAATAATAATAATAATAATAATAATAATAATGAAAAAATTATTATTAAAGAATATTATTATTATGAAATAATTTCTGTTATTATTATTGAAAAAAATATTATAGAAATAACAAATTATTAAATTAAATAGTTGTTAGTATTATTGAAAAAAAAATAGTATTGTTATAGAAATAATACAATATTTATTATTATGAAATTGTCATTAGTATTATTAAAACAAATATTTTTTTTAGATCTTAATTTGTATCCGTTTGGCTAATTAGATGAACTCAATTTATTATTATTAAAATAAGGCTCTTATGATCAGCCAGATACAAATAAACAATATATATATACATATACTGAGAGACATGACCACAAAGGGGGAAGGGAGTGGGAGAAGGGAAACCGGCGCCCTCTGGAGGTGGGAGGGTGGCAGTACACTAGACCCACACAAGGATCCAGATCTCCCACATGTGCAGCGCAAGAGGCGGAGTCCAGGCGGCAACGCAAGTGGCTACCAATGCAGCAGTTTGCAGCCTGGGGGGGCATAGCTCCGCCCAAGAGCCGGCCCACTGCTTGCATCAGCTGGAGAGGATTACTGAGGCAAGGTGCTGGGATGTTTTCAGGAAGCTCACTGCTGGCCCCTCCTACCAGCCAGGACCTGCATGCATTGCATAGAGAAGCACAGCGACCCAGTAGTGACATCAATGGATATAAAATAAGGTGACAATGTAAAGGTTTTATAGATGATCATGTTGAGGGGGAAATAAGAACCAGGAGAAGCTGAAAGATTGAAAATGAGATTTTAGAGACTGAGCTCACCCAGGTTATGACGGATACATTATGAGAGTCTTGGAGATGTTTGTGCATCAGAATTTCTGCACTGAGGAGACCACAAATGTTCGGCTGTCTCCATACTGTCCCTGGGTCGGTCTCCAGGGACCCCCGGAGCGCACATGATACGACTTGAGGTCTTCCAGTAATTGCACCTCCCGGAGTCACATTACCGCTCCTCTCCACTTCCAGTATTGATCAGAGGAAGAGGCTCATCTCCCGAAGGTCATCAGCGAGGACACAACACAAGCCAATCTCCGAGGCTCTCTCTCTCGTTTTTGTGTCTCTGCAATGCTGAAGCCATCGAAATTCTAACAACCTTTCCATCAATCCACCCAAAAGTCAGCCTGGTGGGTTAAGTCAACCCATTGACTTTTTTTATAAGTCTTGGGGACCCTACACATCGTAGTGCCTGGCTGTGTGCCCAACCTAGTGTGTGGCCACCATGTTTGCCTGTGTGCCCAACCACATGCTCAACCTAGTGTGTGGCCACCATGTTTTCCTGGCTGAGTACCCAACCTAGTATTTACCCACCATGTTTATTTGGTTGAGTAGCCAACCTGGTGTGTGACCAGCATGTTTTCTTGGCCGAGTACCCAACCTGGTGTGTGACCAGCATGTTTTCTTGGCCGAGTACCCAACCTGTTGTGTGGCCACCATGTTTACATGGCTGAGTACCTAACCTAGTTTGTGGACTCCATGTTTTCTTGGCTGAGTGCCACCAGGTTTTCTTGGTTGAGTGCTCAACCTAGTATTTGTCCACCATGTTTTCTTGGCCAAGTTCCCAACCTAGTGTGTGACCACCATGTTTTCCTAGCTAAGTAACCAACATAGTGTGTGGCCACCATGTTTTCCTGGCTGAGTACCCAACCTAGTGTGTGGCCACCATGTTTTCCTAGCTAAGTAACCAACCTAATGTGTGACCACAATGTTTTCTTGGCTGAGTACCCAACCTAGTGTGTGCTCACCATGTTTATAGGGCTGACTATCCAACCTGGTGTGTGACCACCATGTCTTCTTGACGGAGTACCCAACCTAGTATGTGGCCACCATGTTTTCCTGGCTAAATACCCAACCTATTGTGTGCTCACCATGTTTTCCTGGCTAAATATCCAACCTAGTGTGTGCTCACCATGTTTATATGGCTGAGTATTGAACCTGGTGTGTGACCACCATGTCTTCTTGGCTGAGTACCCAATCTAGTGTGTGGCCACCATGTTTTCCTGGCCGAGTGCCCAATCTAGTGTGTGGCCACCATGTTTTCCTGGCCGAGTGCCCAATCTAGTGTGTGGCCACCATGTTTTCCTGGCCGAGTGCCCAACCTAGTGTGTGGCCACCATGTTTTCCTGGCCGAGTGCCCAACCTAGTGTGTGGCCACCATGTTTTCCTAGCTAAGTAACCAACCTAGTGTGACCACAATGTTTTCTTGGCTGAGTACCCAACCTGGTGTGTGACCACCATGTCTTCTTGGCTGAGTACCCAACCTAGTGTGTGGCCACCATGTTTACATGGCTGAGTACCCAACCTAGTGTGTGGCCACCATGTTTTCCTGGCCGAGTACCCAACCTAGTGTGTGGCCACCATGTTTTCCTAGCTAAGTAACCAACCTAATGTGTGACCACAATGTTTTCTTGGCTGAGTACCCAACCTAGTGTGTTGCCTCCATGTTTTCCTAGCTAAGTAACCAACCTAATGTGTGACCACAATGTTTTCTTGGCTGAGTACCCAACCTAGTGTGTTGCCTCCATGTTTTCCTAGCTAAGTAACCAACCTAATGTGTGACCACAATGTTTTCTTGGCTGAGTACCCAACCTAGTGTGTGCCCACCATGTTTATATGGCTGAGTATCCAACCTGGTGTGTGACCACCATGTCTTCTTGGCTGAGTACCCAACCTAGTGTGTGACCACCATGTCTTCTTGGCTGAGTACCCAACCTAGTGTGTGGCCACCATGTTTTCCTAGCTAAGTAACCAACCTAGTGTGTGACCACAATGTTTTCTTGGCTGAGTACCCAATCTGGTATGTGCTCACCATGTTTATATGGCTGAGTATCCAACCTGGTGTGTGGCCACCATGTTTTCTAGGCCGAGTACCCAACCTAGTGTGTGGCCACCATGTTTTCCTAGCTAAGTAACCAACCTAATGTGTGACCACAATGTTTTCCTGGCCGAGTACCCAACCTACTGTGTGCTCACCATGTTTTCCCAGCTGTGTGCCCCACCTATCATGGAAGAAACATGTCAGTTCCAGACTCTCCTCTGTGAAATTGCTACTCTCCTGGCCATCATGCCTCATAGACCTAGAACAAGTAAGCAAGAGAGAACTTGTGACTTTCCCCTGACTTCCTGATCTGCATGCTTGTACTGGGCCAATAACCTAGAAGGCCTTGTAACCAGTGCATCATATCAGCCAGGAAAATGGCATTTTCAGAATACATTTCCCTTATGCTGTACAGACTGTAATGGAGCAAGGACCTGACTAAATACTTCCTATGATCCTCAGCTCCATCTAGTGGCCATAATGCAGCATTTTCCTGATTAACTCTATTCTTTGTGAATGAAAAACATTCGACCGGGAGAGAAAACTGCCTAATAACATTCAATTTCCTGCTCTGCAGATGTTTTAAACATATCTACCTATTGTGTTTTTTTTTTTTGGAGCTCTACAACTTAGGCCAGGTGGGAGGAATGAGTACAATGGAGAACAGGAAGGTCTCTAGGAGGATGAAATAGTTAAATACGAGTCACGTGACCCTTTCTGGCATCCGTGTACATAAGGGAAGATTGCACCACGTCTTGTGCCGAGTGTTTATCCTCTTCAGATTTTAACAACCGCAGAAAGTAAGAAGTGAGGTCGGGAGTATAAAGTGTATATAAACCCCAAACATGAACTTCTCTTATTTGTTCCCCTTTGATCTGATAATATAAAAGTGAAAATGTTTTATTACATAGGTCTGATAAGTGGAAAAAAAAAAGAGCTTTTGATCCTGCCAGAAATTCAGAGCTGTTCTATGTTACCCCATGGACAGGTAACGATCGGCCTTGGGGGCCGGTTCACACCATCGCGCTTTAAAACACGCGTACATTTTCCTCTGGTGCATTTTCAACAATTTTCAATAAAATGTAACGCAATGCAATGCGTGTTAACCCCTTCCCTGCCAACCCCCGGTGTCCCTTTAAAAAGTTCTGAACATGCAGATGGCAGAAAGGTTGGCACAAAAAAAAAAAAAAAAGACCCACTTACATCAAAGTCCTTCTTACTTCAACCCCCCCACATCAGTGTCCCCATTAGAGTCCCCCATACATCAGTGTGCCCATTTGGGTCTCCCATACATCAGTGTGCCCATTAGGCCCCCCCATACATCAGTGTGCCCATTAGGCCCCCCATACATCAGTGTGCCCATTTGGGTCCCCCATACATCAGTGTCCCCATTAGTGTCCCCCATACATCAATGTCCCCCATACATCAGTGTCCCCATTAGGCCCCCCCATACACAAGTATCCCCATTAGGCCCCCCCCCCATACATCAATGTCCCCCATACATCAATGTCCCCATTATAGTCCCCCATACATCCGTGTCCCCATTAGGCCCCCCCATACATCAGTGTGCCCATTTGGGTCTCCCATACATCAGTGTCCCCATTAGGCCCCCCCATACATCAATGTCCCCCATACATCAGTGTCCCCATTTGGGTCTCCCATACATCAGTGTCCCCATTAGGCCCCCCCTTACATCAGTGTGCCCATTTGGGTCTCCCATACATCAGTGTCCCCATTAGGCCCCCCCATACATCAATGTTCCCCATACATCAGTTTTCCATACATCAGTATCCCCATTAAAGCCCCCTTACATTGGAGTTCCCCTTAAATAAACCTCCCCCCCACATCAGAGTACCCATCAAAGCACCCTTAAAGTCCCCCTTACATCGAAGCCCCCCCACATCAGAAGTACCCATCAAAGCCTCCCTTACATCAGTATACTCATTAAAGCCCCCCTTACATCAATGTCCCCATTGGAGTCTCCCTTACATCAGAGCTCCCCCACATCAGAGTACCCATCAAAGCCCTCTTAAATTGGAATCCCCCCTTACATCAAAGCCCTTCTTACAAGAGAATCCCCACCAAAGCCCCCTTACATTGGAGTCAACTTAAATCAACCCCCCCTTGCATCAGTGTCCCCATCAAAGCCCCCTTACATCAGTTTCCCCATTACATTGGAGTTCCCCCACCCCAATATATATATATATATATATATATATATATATATATATATATATATATATATATAATCTATAGAAGAAAATTGTACAATGTATGGCCAGCCTACCCCGGGAAGAGCTCACAATCACCCAGCACCTCCCTGTACATGGGGCGCCCCTTCCTATTCCTGCCATGAAAAAACAAAAAGTACTTTAATGTTACAAGTTTTTGAATTTAAAGGGATACCATCTCTCTGGTTACAGATCAGAGGAGCACCAAATACACAGCGGTGCATTATATGGGGACCGGTCTGATTTATTTTCCTCCAATCCAGAGACAGTAATCACCCTGAGATCACATGACCCCCCCCCCCCCCCCCGGCTGGGTAATAATTACTGTCAGTGACTTGTGATGATCAGAGGAATGATTTACACAACAAACAAAACAAAACACAAAGAATCTTCCCAACACACAAACATGTCACACACTTCTATCAATATTGACCCAACTAATCCTCCTCACCCTCCTGTCTGCTGATTACTGACACCCACACCCAGCCTGTCCCACAGAGCTTGCAATCTAGCAGAGAACTCTACTCACTGTCAGTCTTCTTCCTGGAACTTGTTACAATGTTACAATCAAAGCACAAGCTAAGGAACTCTGCTGGGAGGGAGGGAGGGGAAGAAAGAGAGGCAACATCCCTGATTGGCTGGCAGGGGGACTCAGAGCTGTGAGAAGGCCTGTGATTGGCTGAGTGCACTGAGCTGAGGGAGAGTCACAATGCCGAGTCTCATTGCCGTGTCACATGCCTTTCATTACTGCATGACTGCAGCCTGTGTTATCAGTGTGCACACATGGGGGGATGTCAGACATTGCAACACCCTATATACAACACCTTGTATACAACCCATATATACAACACCCTATATACACAACACCCTATATACAACCCCTATATACGACCCCTATATACCACACCTTGTATACAACCCCCTATACACAACCCCCTATATACAACACCCTATATACAACACCTTGTATACAACCCCCTATATATGACCCTCTATATACAACACTTTATATACAACACCCCAGATACAACCCCTATATACAACCCCTATGATACAACACCCTATATACAACCCCTATATACAACCCCTATATACAACACCCTATATACAACACCCTATATACAACCCCTATATACAACACCCTATATACAACACCCTATATACAACCCCTATATACAACCCCTATATACAACACCCCATATACAACACCCTATATACAACACCCTATATACAACACCCTATATACAACCCCTATATACAACCCCTATATACAACACCCTATATACAACACCCTATATACAACCCCTATATACAACACTCTATATACAACCCCTATATACCACACCCTGTATACAACCCCCTATATACAACACTCTATATACAACCCCTATATACAACACCCTATATACAACACCCTATATACAACCCCTATATACAACACCCTATATACAACACCCATGATACAACCCATATATACAACACCCTATATACAACCCCCTATATACAACACCCTATATACAACCCCATATATACAACACCCTATATACAACACCCTATATACAACACCCTATATACAACCCCTTATATACAACACCCTATATACAACCCCTATATACAACCCCCTATATACAACCAATATATACAACACCGTATATACTACCCCCTTTATACAACCTTTATATACAACACCCTGTATACAACCCACTATATACAACACCCTATATACAACACTCTATATACAACCCATATATACAACCCCCTATATACAACCCCCTATATACAACACCCTATATACAACACCCTATATACAACACTCTATATACAACACCCTATATACAACCGTCCGGGGCCATCAGAAATATATACAAGAATTATTACTGATACATATTAATACAAAAAATCACCACCATCATCATAATCAGCAATATATATATATATATATATATATATATATATATATATATACAACTGTCCAAGGCACAGAAGCCAGGAAATTAAATAATATATATATATTATCAAATAATAAAAAAAAAACTATGAACTATATACATACTCTTATATCTTATATCAAGACATCGCTTGTATATCAAGTCAAGCTCCCACATAATGAAGGGAGGGGGGCACATTTTGGCATCTTTGCCCTGGGCACTGGATGATCTTGTCCCAGCACTGGTTCAGAGTACAGGAGTTAGGAAGCCAAATAGGAAATACATTTTTATATAAATTTGATGACTCTGTGAACTGAGGACAGCTGGCCGTGTTCCTCTTTACAAAAGAGGAAGTTATCTGTGTGTAAGAAAGTATCTTTTTTTACTTTTTCCTCCCTTCTTTCAGCCACTTCTTGTCTACATGCGCGCTCTCTCCGGCGTTGGCTGCACCTCATTGTCCTGGACTTTAGCTCACATGTGTGGTGTCAACACCGTTTACATATGCATGCGACTTATGTATGTGTTGGCTTCTGCAAACGCGCACGGAGGAATGTGGGCGCTTTAAAAAAAATAAAAAAAAAGTTATATTTTTTTATTTTTACACTGTCTCTTTAATTATTTTGTATCACTTTTGTTCCTATTTCAAGAAATGTATACATCCTGTACACATAACAGGTCCTCTTATGGAGAGATCTCAAATCTCTATTTTACCTTTTAAAAGCAAATAAAAATAAAAAAATAAATAAAAAGTTTTTGATCTTTTGCTTTTTAAATAATAATAATAAAAACAGTTTTTACTTTTGCCCTATACCGGAAGACGGATCATGATGTTGCTTCGGTCCTCCAAGGCCATAGAGGGGATCAGAGACTCTGTCAAGGGGGATCAGAGGGGGGACTCATCACCCTCATGTAATGGAGGGACCTCTGATGTGAAGAGGGGCTGTGATGTGATGGGGGGGGGGGGGGGACCTCTGATATGAAGGGTGCTCTGATTTGATGGGGGGGACCTCTGACGTAAAGGAGGGAGAGGGTGCTTCTGATCGGATGGAGGGGGGGGGGGGGGGCTGTAAGGTGATAGAAGGACATCTGATGTGATGGGGGAGCTGTGATGTGATGGAAGGACCTCTGATTTGATGGAGTGACCTCTTATGTGATGGGGGGGGGGGACCTCTGATGTGATTGGGGGGGCTCTGATATGATGGAGGGACCTCTGATGTGAACAGGGGGGGGGGGCTTCTGGTATTATGGAGGACCTCTGATGTTAAGGGGGTACTCCCATGTGATGGAGGGACCTCTGATGTGACTCTTGTGTGATGGAGTGACCACTGATGTGATGGAGGGACCTCTGATGTGAACGGAGTGGCTTCTGGTAGTATGCAGGACCTCTGATGTGATGGGGGCTCTGATGTGATGGAAGGACCTCTCATGTGATAGGGGGGGGGGGGCTCTGATGTGATGGAGAAAGCCTCTTGAGGGGGAGGGGGCTTCTGATATTATGGAGGACCTCTGATGTGAAGGGGGTACTCCCATGTGATAGAAAGATCTCTGATGTGATGGGGGGCTCTGATGTGATGGAGGGACCTCTTATGTGATGGGTGGGGGCTTCTGATGTGATGGGTGGGGGGGGCTCTTATATGGTGGAGGGACCTCTGATGTGAACGGGGGGGGGGGGATTCTGGCATTATGGAGGACCTCTAATGTGAACGGGGGGATTCTGGTATTTTGGAGGACCTCTGATGTGATGGAAGGACCTCTAATTTGAACGAGGGGCTTTTGATATTATGGAGGACCTCTGATGTGAAGGGGGTACTCCCATGTGATGGAAGAACCTCTGATGTGAAGGGGGGGGGCTCTGATGTAAATGGTGGAATTCTGGTATGATGGGGGACCCCTGATGTAAATGGTGGAATTCTGGTATGATGGGGGACCCCTGATGTGATGGGGGGGGGGGGCTCTGATGTAAATGGTGGAATTCTGGTATGATGGGGGACCCCTGATGTGAAGGGGGGGGGGCTCTGATGTAAATGGTAGAATTCTGGTATGATGGGGCACCTCTGATGTTAAGGGGGGGGCTCTGATGTAAATGGTGGAACTCTGGTATGATGGGGCACCTCTGATGTGAAGGAAGGGGGCTCTGATGTAAATGGTGGAATTCTGGTAAGATGGGGGACCCCTGATGTGAAGGGGGGGGCTCTGATGTAAATGGTGGAATTCTGGTAAGATGGGGGACCCCTGATGTGAAGGGGGGGGGGGGCTCTGATGTAAATGGTGGAACTCTGGTATGATGGGGCACCTCTGATGTAAATGGTGGAATTCTGGTATGATGGGGGACCCCTGATGTGAAGGGGGGGGGGGCTCTGATGTAAATGGTGGAATTCTGGTATGATGGGGCACCTCTAATGTGAAGGGGGGGGGCTCTGATGTAAATGGTGGAATTCTGGTATGATGGGGGACCCCTGATGTGATGGGGGGGGGGCTCTGATGTAAATGGTGGAATTCTGGTATGATGGGGGACCCCTGATGTGAGGGGGGGGGGGGCTCTGATGTAAATGGTAGAATTCTGGTATGATGGGGCACCTCTGATGTTAAGGGGGGGGGCTCTGATGTAAATGGTGGAACTCTGGTATGATGGGGCACCTCTGATGTGAAGGAAGGGGGCTCTGATGTAAATGGTGGAATTCTGGTAAGATGGGGGACCCCTGATGTGAAGGGGGGGGGGCTCTGATGTAAATGGTGGAATTCTGGTAAGATGGGGGACCCCTGATGTGAAGGGGGGGGGCTCTGATGTAAATGGTGGAACTCTGGTATGATGGGGCACCTCTGATGTAAATGGTGGAATTCTGGTATGATGGGGGACCCCTGATGTGAAGGGGGGGGGGCTCTGATGTAAATGGTGGAATTCTGGTATGATGGGGCACCTCTAATGTGAAGGGGGGGGCTCTGATGTAAATGGTGGAATTCTGGTATGATGGGGGACCCCTGATGTGATGGGGGGGGGGCTCTGATGTAAATGGTGGAATTCTGGTATGATGGGGGACCCCTGATGTGATGGGGGGGGGCTCTGATGTAAATGGTGGAATTCTGGTATGATGGGGGACCCCTGATGTGAAGGGGGGGGGGGGCTCTGATGTAAATGGTAGAATTCTGGTATGATGGGGCACCTCTGATGTTAAGGGGGGGGGGCTCTGATGTAAATGGTGGAACTCTGGTATGATGGGGCACCTCTGATGTGAAGGAAGGGGGCTCTGATGTAAATGGTGGAATTCTGGTAAGATGGGGGACCCCTGATGTGAAGGGGGGGGGGGGGGCTCTGATGTAAATGGTGGAATTCTGGTAAGATGGGGGACCCCTGATGTGAAGGGGGGGGGGCTCTGATGTAAATGGTGGAACTCTGGTATGATGGGGCACCTCTGATGTAAATGGTGGAATTCTGGTATGATGGGGGACCCCTGATGTGAAGGGGGGGGGGGGGCTCTGATGTAAATGGTGGAATTCTGGTATGATGGGGCACCTCTAATGTGAAGGGGGGGGCTCTGATGTAAATGGTGGAATTCTGGTATGATGGGGGACCCCTGATGTGATGGGGGGGGGGGGCTCTGATGTAAATGGTGGAATTCTGGTAAGATAGGGGACCCCTGATGTGAAGGGGGGGCAGCTCTGATGTAAATGGTGGAATTCTGGTATGATGGGGGACCCCTGATGTAAATGGGGGAATTCTGGTATGATGGGGGGCCTCTGATGTGAAAGGGGGGGCTCTGATGTAAATGGTGGAATTTTGGTATGATGGGGGACCTCTGATGTGATGGGGGGGGAGGCTCTGATGTAAATGGTGGAATTGTGGTAAGATGGGGGCCCCTGATGTGAAGGGGGGGGGCTCTGATGTAAATGGTGGAACTCTGGTATGATGGGGGACCCCTGATGTGAAAGGGGGGGGGGGTTCTGATGTAAATGGTGGAATTCTGGTATGATGGGGGACCCCTGATGCACAATGAATATCATCAGAGTGGTTGTGGGTCATTCCAGGCTCAGGTTTCCCATTAAAAAGTAACATTCACTATTATCAGACTGGGGGGTGCCCCCAGATTTCATTAGTGTTAGAGGGGGCACCGCTGTAAAATGGTTTAGAAATGCTGAGAGACCTCTAATGTCTGAGTTTCCAGCTTCAACTTTCTGGATATATTTTTGGGAAACTCTTCACACAAAGAACTTTATTTTTTTATCCCTAACGACTTACCTGCCCGATGTTTAATGGTGAGACCTCGGAAAGCACCTAGCGTTCCTTATTTGGCGAGACGAAAGGGGATTTCTGGATTGTTTGTCCTCTCAGAACATCGGGAACCATAACCGCCACACCATGCGCTTTCACTTTTGTTTTAGAAAAAAAAAAAAAAGCTGCTCGTTGTAAAAGGGAACTGAAAAAGAGGGCCTGTCATTTCCTAAGATTCTTAAAGCGGAACTCCAGATTTTTGTCACCCCTTCCACATACATGTCTTACACCAGGGGGGGTATGTGTCACATGACATTACAGGTCTTTGAGAATGGGCGGTCTTTTATGCTGCATGTATGACATGTGAGCGCGGTTCTCTAAAGCTGGGGGGGTTGTGCTTTAAAGCAGAGCTAAAAATTTACATTTAAATATTTCCCTTGATATACAAAACCCAGATGATACCTTGTAAAAGCAGCAGTGACATCATCACTGGGCAGAGATGTGGGAGGAGCACAGAAGAATCCACCCACTACAGGCTGCCTGCAGAAAACTACAGGAGGGGGTGGAGACAAGACCAGTCACCCTGCACAAGCAGAGCAGAGATGTGGGAGGGGCGCCACAGGCTCCACCCATTACAGGCTGCCTGCAGAAAACTACAGGTGGGGGCGGAGACAAGACCAGTCACCCTGCACAAGCAGAGCAGAGATGTGGGAGGGGCGCCGCAAGCTCCACCTATTACAGGCTGCCTGCAGAAAACTACAGGAGGGGCGGAGACAAGACCAGTCCCCCTGCACAAGCAGAGCAGAGATGTTAGAGGGGCGCCGCAGGCTCCACCCATTACAGGCTGCCTGCAGAAAACTACAGGTGGGGGCGGAGACAAGACCAGTCACCCTGCACAAGCAGAGCAGATATGTGGGAGGGGCACCACAGGCTCCACCCATTACAGGCTGCCTGCAGAAAACTACAGGTGGGGGCGGAGACAAGACCAGTCACCCTGCACAAGCAGAGATGTGGGAGGGGCGCCGCAGGTTCCACCCATTACAGGCTTCCTGCAGAAACCGGCAGGAGGGGGGTGGAGACAAGACCAGTCACCCTGCACAAGAAGAGCAGAAATGTGGGAGGGGCGCTGCAGGCTCCACCCATTACAGGCTGCCTGCAGAAAACTACAGGAGGGGATGGAGACAAGACCAGTCCCACTGCACAAGGAAAGCAGAGATGTGGGAGGGGCACCGCAGGCTCCACCCATTACAGGCTGCCTGCAGAAAACTACAGGAGGGGGCGGAGACAAGACCAGTCACCCTGCACAAGCAGAGATGTGGGAGGGGCGCCGCAGGCTCCACCCATTACAGGCTGCCTGCAGAAAACTACAGGTGGGGGCGGAGACAAGACCAGTCACCCTGCACAAGAAGAGCAGAGATGTGGGAGGGGCGCCGCAGGCTCCACCCATTACAGGCTGCCTGCAGAAAACGACAGGAGGGGGGCGGAGACAAGACCAGTCACCCTGCACAAGAAGAGAGAGCGGCAGTGAGCGGTCTTTATTACAGGAAGGAAAAGTCTCACAATAGATTACTGCACAGATCTGGAAAAAATACACAAAGCTCACCGAGATTCACAAAGAATGCAAATGATGAATGGATTAAAAGGGTTGTAAAGGAAAACATTTTTTTCCTAAATATCTTCCTTTACCTTAGTGCAGTCCTCCTTCACTTACCTCATCCTTCCATTCTGCTTTTAAATGTCCTTATTTCTTCTGAGAAATCCTCACTTCCTGTTCTTCTGTCTGTAACTTCACACAGTAATGCGAGGCTTTCTCCCTGGTGTGGAGTGTCGTGCTTGGACTACAGGAGAGTCAGGACGCCCACTAACACACAGCTCCTTTCTCTATCTGCAACGTAGAGAGCGTCCTGACTCTCCTGTAGTGCAAGGAAGGACACGAGTGTGGAAAAGCCGATAACCGGCTCTTCCTGTTTACATCATGATCAGCCGTGATTGGACACGGCTGATCACGTGGTAAAGAGTATCCATCAGAGACTCTTTACCTAGATCGGAGTTGCGGGGTGTCAGACTGACACCCCGCAACAACGATCGTCGCGATGCATGCCCCCGGGGGCATGCATCGGCTCAATATCCTGAGGACATCATATGACGTCCAGTCAGGGTATTGAAACCACTTTGCCGACGTCTTTTTGCAATAGGGCGGGCGGCAAGTGGTAAAAAAAAAAAAATGATATATATATAATATATATATACACAGTACAGACCAACAGTTTGGACACACCTTCTCATTCAAAGAGTTTACTTTATTTTCATGTCTATGAAAATTGTAGATTTACACTGAAGGCATGAAAACTATGAAGTAACACATGTGGAATTATACATAACAAAAAAGTGTGAAACAACTGAAAATCTATTTCATATTCTAGGTTCTTCCACCTTTTGCAGCAGACACATCTCTAGAACTGGTAAGAGGAGACTGTGTGAATCAGGCCTTCATGGTAGAATATCTGCTAGGAAACCACTGCTAAAGAAAGGCAACAAGCAGAAGAGACTTGTTTGGGATAAAGAACACATGGGATGGACATTAGACCAGTGGAAATCTGTGCTTTGGTCTGATGAGTCCAAACTTGAGATCTTTGGTTCCAACCCCCGTGTCTTTGTGCGACGCAGAAAAGGTGAACGGATGGACTCTACATGCCTGGTTCCCACCGTGAAGCATGGAGGTGTGATGGTGTGGGGGTGCTTTGCTGGTGACACTGTTGGGGATTTATTCAAAATTGAAGGCATACTGAACCAGCATGGCTACCACAGCATCTTGCAGCGGCATGCTATTCCATCCGGTTTGCGTTTAGTTGGACCGTCATTTCTTTTTCAACAGGACAATGACCCCAAACACACCTCCAGGCGGGGGAAGGGCTATTTGACCAAGAAGGAGAGTGATGGGGTGCTGCGCCAGGTGACTACCTCTTGAGAATGCCAAGAGTGTGCCAAGCAGTAATCAAAGCAAAAGGTGGCTACTTTGAAGAACCTAGAATATGAAATATATTTTCAGTTGTTTCACACTTTTTTGTTATGTATAATTCCACATGTGTTACTTCATAGTTTTCATGCCTTCAGTGTGAATCTACAATTTTTATAGTCATGAAAATAAAGAAAACTCTTTGATTGAGAAGGTGTGTCCAAACTTTTGGTCTGTACTGTATATATGTGTGTGTGTGTGTGTGTGTGTGTGTGTGTGTGTGTGTGTGTGTGTGTGTGTGTGTGTGTGTGTGTGTGTGTGTGTATAATATATATATATATAACAAATTTTTTTAATTAAAATTACAGTGCTATTTACAGAAACAGAAGTCACAATGTAAAATTAACAGTGCGTGTGCTTAGTATCACTTTAAGGTTAAAGAAAAGACAGAATACACCACAAAGATACGAATTTTACTTTTATTTTATATATAAAAAAAAAAAAAAGGAAAGAATGGAGATCTGTATTAGGTCTGCTGTATAATAACGAATGCCATTGCAACTCAAGTGACAGACTCCGGCCGGACACGGTTCAGTGACAGTATATCACAACGCTTATCATTTGCTTTCATGTTTTTGAATGAAGAAAAAAAAAGAAAAAACAATTGCTAAACTCTTAAAGGAGATACAAGAACGGAAGGCGGGGGCAGACATGTTTGTGCACCCAAAACAGGATTAAAGCAGTAGTTCACCCTCAGTGACACGATTTTACCATCGAGACAGGCATTGTAGCGCGAGCTACAGTATGCCTGTCCCGATTTTTTTTACCCCCGTACTCACTGTGTACTCGTACATTATAGATTTCGGCTCCCGCGGGGAATGGGCGTGCCTATGGAGAGGGAGGATGATTGACGGCCGGCCCTGGCACGTCACTCTCCCCGAAGACAGCCGGAGTAGGTCTCGGCTCTTCACGGCGCCTGCGCACAGGCGCCGTGAAGAGCCAAGGCTATTTCCGGAGAAGCGTGACGCGCCAGAGCCGGCCGTCAATCATCCTCCGTCTCCATAGGCACGCCCATTCCCCGAGGGGAGTCGGTATCTTCGATGTACGAGTACACGGTGAGTACGGGGATAAAAAAAATCGGGACAGGCATACTGTAGCTCGCGCTACAATGCCTGATTTTATGGTAGAAGAAAAAAAATTTTTTTTTTTGGGTTTATAGGGTGAACCCCCGCTTTAAAAAAACAAAAAAAAAAAATTCTAAAATTGCTGGAAGGAAAAAACAAAACAAAAAACAAACAAACAAACAAACAAACAAAAAAAAACACAAAACTGAACTGTCCATCTCCCAAACAGTTTTTATAACTGCATAGATAAAGTTTGTTGTAGCGATCACAATATATAAACAGTTTTTTGTCTTTTTTAAACTATAAAACATTTTCTTTACTCTCATTGCTATACAAGACAACGTCCTCCGAAACAGAAACAGATCCGAACCACGTTCTATGGCACAGGCTCGGCGATCACCATAAGCACACCAAATTTGTATTTTTTTTTTTCAAGTCGCTGTCTAATACAGTAACAGTCATAACAATGGAAAAAAAAAACGATCCTCATTTCCTCCCCGCGAACAGTAATTTGGCGAGCCAACCTTTGACATCTCTCAGAAAGACAACCTCCCTGAACGCTCAATGGCTTTGAAAAGCGTCGCCGTTCAGAATGCTTGATATTCGTTATATTTAAGTCAGTGCAAAAATATTTCACTTCTCCTTGGGAGTTTGAGAAAAAAAGTGTTATTTTAAATAAAGTTTTGCATTTAAGAAAAAAAAAAAAAAAAAAAGGGGCACGTAATAAAACATTTACAAATTAAACTTTGAATTTCAGGTGAAACCAAAGGACATATCCCATACCCTGTGCCACACAGATATAAAATGAAATATACAGAAGATCATATTTTTGTCAAGTTTTTTTTTTTTTCAGTTGAATCCACAAAACGTAACGTCATAAGAATTCCAAGCAGCTTTATTTTTTTATTTTATTTTTTTCCCCACCAGGAAAAAAAAGGGAGGAATTAGAGCGGTTCCTGAGCGATCGCAGAAACGGTACATCTCTCGCCATTCTCTCCCCCTCCCCCCCCCTTTTGGCCATCGTGTATTAAAGTTTTTGTTCCGACGTGATTTTTTTTCACTCGGTTGTGAAGTTTCGCAGTCGTTCTTTCTGCCCGAACTCAATGCCGAGGATCTTAGAAAGCTTCTCGCCAAACGCAACACGTCTCTTGTGTGTGCGTGCGCAACACGTCTTGCCAGGCTCCGAAGATGATTTTTTGCTCTCCATTGCCCATCGCGGATTGCGAGGCGTTTGGTTGTTTTTTTTTTTATATATAAATAAAGTGCTGGAGAGGGGATCTCACGTTTTCCTTAGCGAACGGCGAGATTGCCATATCTGAAACTTGTTGTAGGCCGTCTGCAGCAACTCCTCCAGGTGGTTCGTGAGCTGCAATACAAACAACAACAACAGCGCTCAGTGCTGGAAGATGCGAAGGGCAATGTTCATTCTAGGCCGCCACGACCAGGCTTTCTCTGGCAATTTTTTGTTTACAAGTTTAAATCAGTTAAATCAGTATTTTTTGCTATAAAATTACTTCTAACCCCCAAACACTATACATTTTTTTTTTAGCAGAGACCCTAGGTAATAAAACGACGATTGTTTCAGTTTTTTTTATGTCACACACTATTTGTGAAATCAAACAACATATCCTATAATAGCACAGGGTAGTATAATTATATATATATATATATATATATATATATAAATATATATATCTCCTCTTTATGGAGAGATCGGACCCCAAATCCCTCCTTTGCACGTAGAAGTATTCAGATCGTCAAAAACTGCGATTCTAAATACTGTATTTTTTTTTTTTAAACTTGTGCCATTGGCAGCCGAGTAAACCGGGAGGAGACCCGGCAGCCAAGTAAACCGGGAGGAGACCCGGCAGCCAAGTAAACCGCGAGGAGACCCGGCAGCCAAGTAAACCGCGAGGAGACCCGGCAGCCAAGTAAACCGCGAGGAGACCCGGCAGCCAAGTAAACCGCGAGGAGACCCGGCAGCCGAGTAAACCGCTAGGAGACCCGGCAGCCGAGTAAACCGCTAGGAGACCCGGCAGCCGAGTAAACCGCGAGGAGACCCGGCAGCCGAGTAAACCGCGAGGAGACCCGGCAGCCGAGTAAACCGCGAGGAGACCCGGCAGCCGAGTAAACCGCGAGGAGACCCGGCAGCCGAGTAAACCGCGAGGAGACCCGGCAGCCGAGTAAACCGCGAGGAGACCCGGCAGCCGAGTAAACCGCGAGGAGACCCGGCAGCCGAGTAAACCGCGAGGAGACCCGGCAGCCGAGTAAACCGCGAGGAGACCCGGCAGCCGAGTAAACCGCGAGGAGACCCGGCAGCCGAGTAAACCGCGAGGAGACCCGGCAGCCGAGTAAACCGCGAGGAGACCCGGCAGCCGAGTAAACCGCGAGGAGACCCGGCAGCCGAGTAAACCGCGAGGAGACCCGGCAGCCGAGTAAACCGCGAGGAGACCCGGCAGCCGAGTAAACCGCGAGGAGACCCGGCAGCCGAGTAAACCGCGAGGAGACCCGGCAGCCGAGTAAACCGCGAGGAGACCCGGCAGCCGAGTAAACCGCGAGGAGACCCGGCAGCCGAGTAAACCGCGAGGAGACCCGGCAGCCGAGTAAACCGCGAGGAGACCCGGCAGCCGAGTAAACCGCGAGGAGACCCGGCAGCCGAGTAAACCGCGAGGAGACCCGGCAGCCGAGTAAACCGCGAGGAGACCCGGCAGCCGAGTAAACCGCGAGGAGACCCGGCAGCCGAGTAAACCGCGAGGAGACTGGAACGAAGCAGTTTCCTGCTTCGTGCCAGTCTGTCTCTAGGTGCAGGAAGTGGCGCATCGCAGATCGGGTCTCCCTGGGGGACGGGAGACCCATAAAGAGCGGCGGAAGGGGGGTGTCCTCTCCAGTTCCTCCGGCATAACAGCTGAGTGGCTTTTGGCTGCATCGGTTGTTATCCCTGGAAAGCGGACCGCCCGCTCTAAAAAACAGTACTGGGATGATGCCTGCATTTTGCAACGAGGCAGGATGGGATGATGCCAAAAAAATAAAATAAAAAACTTGGCTGTTCCTACTCACCCCCCCCCCCCCCCTCCACCATTACAGGAGTGTGCACTCCAAATCCCTCACACATGTGGTCCACTATCTCCTCCATCACTGAAGATCAGAGCTACTGTGACAGGGGAGAGCGAGCGCATGCGAGGGGGTATGAATCGTTTAGTAGTGTCTTAGCAACAAGGCAGGACGGGATGTGGCCAAACACCCTCAATCGTTTATGCTCACCCCTATCACAGGAGCGAGCTCTCTATCAGGGGGTTCGAGTTGGCTGGGAGTGTATGATCAACGTCCCAGTACAGTGATGGCGAACCTCGGAACCCCTGATGTTTTGGAACTACATTTCCCATGATGCTCATGCACTCTGCAGTGTAGTTGAGCATCATGGAAAATGTAGTTCCAAAACATCTGGGGTGCCAAGGTTCCCCATCACTGCCCTAGTGTAACAAAGTAGACTGGGATGATGCCATCTCTGGGAGTTTTTCAGTCAGACGTCACAAGGTACGTAGATGGTCTACAGCAGGGATCTTCAAACTGCAGCCCTCCAGCTGTTGCGGAACTACAAGTCCCATGAGGCATTGTAAAACTGACATTCACAGACATGACTAGGCATGATGGGAATTGTAGTTCCTGAACAACTGGAGGGCCGTAGTTTGAGGACCCCTGGTCTACACCTACAGCAAGAGCATCAACGTTGGCCCAAGCTGCACAGTTTGTTTTTACCTACAGACACCCCTTCCGGCAAAGGTAGTTTTTTTTTTTGGGTAAAAGTGAACTAATCCTTTAAAGGGGTTGTAAATAGCTTCCTTTACCTTAGTGCAGTCCTCCTTCACTTACCTCATCCTTCTATTTTGCTTTTAAATGTCCTTATTTCTTCTGAGAAATCCTCACTTCCTGTTCTTCTGTCTGTAACTCCACACAGTAATGCAAGGCTTTCTCCCTGGTGTGGAGTGTTGTGCTCGCCCCCTCCCTTGGACTACAGGAGAGTCAGGACGCTCACTAACACACAGCTCCTTTATCTGCAAAGTAGAGGGCGTCCTGATCCTCCTTCTCTTCCCCTCCCCTCTCAAGAGGCTTTCTCCACACCAGGGAGAAAGCCTCGCATTACTGTGTGGAGTTACAGACAGAAGAACAGGAAGTGAGGATTTCTCAGAAGAAATAAGGATATTTAAAAGCAAAATGGAAGGATGAGGTAAGTGAAGGAGGACTGCACTAAGGGAAAGGAAGATATTTAAGGAAAACATTTTTTTACCTTTACAACCCCTTTAAGCAATGTGCCTGGCTAGTGGTCACCCTGCAGAGGATCACAGGAATTAAAAGAATTTGAAATCTCTTACATTTGTGCTCAAGTATTGCTTCTTGATTTTCTCCTGGAATGGACACAATTTAGTAACCTGAAACCTTTCCAAGTTACTCTTCATTTTATTGACCTGCAAAAAAAAAAAGAAAAGAAAAAAGCACAGCATTGAAAAGATTACAAAGATCTGCCTATAAGATTTCCTTCAATATAAGGAATATGCTGAACCATCATAGCGAGATCTTCACATTCTTTCCCATAACCCCATTAACAAAAACATGGCGGGGGAGCCATACATCACATGACTACTCTGTACAGTATAAGTCGACCCGAATATAAGCGGAGGCACCCAATTTTACAGAGAAAAAAATTGGGAAAAACGTATCGAGACTTGAGGATAAGCCTAGAGTGGGAAAGGCAGCAGCCACTGTAAGTGGAAAAGAGGGTCAACAATGCCCACCTGCAGCCTCACTGTGCGCCCACCTGTACCCACCTGCAGCCTCACTGTGTGCCCACCTGTACCCACCTGCAGCCTCACTGTGCGCCCACCTGCAGCCCCACTGTGCGCCCACCTGCAGCCCCACTGTGCGCCCACCTGCAGCCCCACTGTGCGCCCACCTGCAGCCCCACTGTGCGCCCACCTGCAGCCCCACTGTGCGCCCACCTGCAGCCCCACTGTGCGCCCACCTGCAGCCCCACTGTGCGCCCACCTGCAGCCCCACTGTGCGCCCACCTGCAGCCCCACTGTGCGCCCACCTGCAGCCCCACTGTGCGCCCCTGCTGTGTCATGCAACTGCAGACGTGGAGGGCTGAAGTGGTTAAAGTGGGAGTTCACCCTAAAAATGTTTTTTAACCTTTGATTGATGCTTATTTTGTCTAGGGGAATCGGCTAGTTTTTTTTTTAAATCGAAGCAGTACTTACCGTTTTAGAGATAGATCTTCTCCGCCGCGGGACTGGGCGTTCCTATTTTGATTGACAGCCTTCCGACCGTCGCATACATCGCGTCACGAGTAGCCAAAAGAAGCCGAACGTCGGTGCGGCTCTATACTGCGCACCGACGTTCGGCTCCTTTCGGCAATCGTGACGCAGCTTACGCGACGGGGGGGGGGGCAGCTAGTTTTTGTTCATCACGTCAATCACCAGCAAGTTAGGAACGCCCACTCCTGCGGGATTCGCAACCCGGAAGCCGCGGGTGAATTAGCTGTCCCGAGGTATGTACAGCATAAAAAAAAATAAAAAAAATAGGCATAATTGTATTGTAATGTGTCGGGACATTGTAATACTAGAAAGTAGTTTTAGGGTGAACCTCCCCTTTAATGTAGTGCAGCACCATGTTCTACTTTTTTTTTCTAGAACTGAACACACTGGTGTGAACTACGCTATTGAAAACTATATAACCATGCGTATACTATATATATATATATATATTAGTGTGTGTGTGTGTGTGTGTGTATGTATATCTATCTATCTATATATATCTATCTCTATATCCATGCGTTTTTGATGCAGAAAAAAAATAAATAGAAAAAAGGCACTGGACTGCATGTGGTGTGAATCCACTATAAACATCACCCAATTCTTCTCCCACATCAGTTTTCCCAGCACAGAAGTTCTCTTACCTTCTCCTCTAGAAAAGGCGTATTGACAGGGAAGCAGGACCAGAAATGGCGTAGCAGCTCGCCAACCGCCACGTATAAATGCTTGAGTTCAGACTGGATGTCATTTGGCACCATCTCTGTAAGGGACAGACACACGTCATTGCAGAGCCTGATGGAAAACAAAGTAATATTCTCTGTATCCTAGAGAGCAAATACACAAGTCTGATGTATGGGATAAAAAAAGTGCACCTTCCACTACTGCAAACTAGAGCTGCACGATTCCGGCCAAAATGAGAATCATGATTTTTTTGGCTTAGAATGAAGATCACGATTCTCACGGCGTAAAATGTTTTACATTTATACAAAAAAAAAAAATGGGCTAACTTTTTTTAATTCATTAACCACTTTCGGACCGCCGCATGTACATATACATCGGCAGAATGCCACGTACAGGCACATTGGCGTACCTGTACGTCCCTACCTAGACGTGGGTCGGGGGTCCGATCGGAAAACCCCTCCCCCCCCCCCGGTACATGCGGCCGTTCCCGTGACTTCAGGAGCGATCCGGGACGAGGGCGCGGCTATTAGTTTCTAGCCGCCCCCTCGCGATCGCTCCCCGGAGCTGAAGAACGGGGAGAGCCGTATGTAAACACGGCTTCCCCGTGCTTCACTGTGGCGCTGCATCGATCAAGTAATCTCTTTTATAGGGAGACACGATCGATGACGTCAGACCTACAGCCACACCCCCCTACAGTTGTAAACACACACTAGGTGAAGCCTAACTCCTACAGCGCCCCTTGTGGTTAACTCCCAAACTGCAACTGTCATTTTCACAATAAAGAACGCAATTTAAATGCATTTTTTGCTGTGAAAATGACAATGGTCCCAAAAATGTGTCAAAATTGTCCGAAGTGTCCGCCATAATGTCGCAGTCACGAAAAAAAATCGCTGATCGCCGCCATTAGTAGTAAAAAAAATAAAAAAAAAAAAATAAAACTATCCCCTATTTTGTAAACGCTATCAATTTTGTGCAAACCAATCGATAAACGCTTATTGCGATTTTTTTTTTATACCAAAAATATGTAGAAGAATACGTATCGGCCGAAACTGAGGAAAAAAAAATGTTATATATATTTTTGGGGGATATTTATTACAGCAAAAAGTAAAAAGTATTGCATTTTTTTCAAAATTGTCGCTCTATTTTTGTTTATCGCGCAAAAAATAAAAACCGCAGAGGTGATCAAATACCACCAAAAGAAAGCTCTCTTTGTGGGGAAAAAAGGACGCCAATTTTGTTTGGGAGCCACGTCGCACGACCGCGCAATTGTCCGTTAAAGCGACGCAGTGCCGAATTGTAAAAAACCCTTGGGTCATTTAGCAGCATATTGGTCCGGTCCTTAAGTGGTTAAAGTAATTTTTTCCCAAAAAAATTGCATTTAAAGACTGCTGCGCAAATACAGTGCAACATAAAATATTGCAACAACCGCCATTTTTTTCTCTAGGGTCTCTACTAAAAAATGATATAATGTTTGGGGGTTCCAAGTAATTTTCTAGCAAAAATAAATAAATAATGAGTTTAACTTGAAAAGAGCCGTCAGAAAAAGGTTTGGCGTTTAAGTGGTTAAACCTTCCTAATTTACATACAGAAGTTTATTCCTTTGATGTAAAAGTCAATGTGATACAATGTTTAGACTTGACTTTCCACTGATAAAGAATGTTTTCAAAACTTGGCAGATTGCCCAGACTTTGACTTTTGGCTGAGAGCAGAGAGGAAATTCTTTGCATACTAAAGTGCAGAGAGAAAATTATTTTCATGTCAAAGATCGTGAAACCCTGTGTCAAGAATCTCAATGGGAAAAAGATCGCGATAACGATTCTTGACGATTAATCGCGCAGCTCTACTGCAAATGATAAACAATATTGGAGTTCACTGAGAATATTAGAGACCTCACTGTGTTGGTCCATCACATAAAACCCCAATAAAATACATTTACGTAAAAACCAAAAGGTTGCAACATGACAAAATGTCCAAAATTTCAGGGGGTATGAATACTTTTTCAAAGTACTGTATAAAGGTAAAGTGTACCCCTGTGATAAAATTATTAAATTATGTTTTTTTTTTTTTTTGATTGGGTAGAGACTGTTTAAAACCTCTTTAAAGGGTCACTAAAGGAATTTTTTTTTTCCGTTTAAAATAACAAACATGTCGTACTTACCTCCACTGTGCAGTTAGTTTTGCACAGAGTGGCCCCGATCCTCCTCTTCTGGGGTCCCTTGGCGGCTGTCTCTGGTCCTCCCCGCAAGAACTCGCCACATTCATGCGAGAGAGCTTGCATGGTGATGAGTCCTTGGGGGCGTGCTCCCGCGCGCTCGCTGTATCCCTCGGCGTGCCGCGTCACTGGATGTGATTGACAGCAGCGCCAGCCAATGGCTGCGCTTCCCTCAATCCATCCGCTCTAGCCAATCAGCGGCCAGGCTGAGCAGCGAAGAGGATCTCGGGACCAATCGCAGGATTTAAGGGGTCAGGTAAGGGGGGGGGGGGGGGGGGGGGGGCGCGCGTCATCAGATGTTTTTTCACCTTAATGCATAGATTGCATTAAGGTGAATTCTTTTTTCCCTTTACAACTCCTTTAAGGCTTATTTGCCATCTGTGACCATTGGTAAGATTTTCTTCCACTTCCTCTCCTGGAGACACAACAGGAAGTGAAATAAGAAAGCAGTAGTCTCTCTGAAGTGGTCCTGCCCGAGTCAGACCTATAAGCTCCTGAAATCAGCAAAGCTCATGCTCCTTGCGGATTATAAAAGCTCAAATTCTGACTCCGTAGGGGGGGGGGGGGCGTGTCAGACCTCTGCAGAGAGGCTGCAGCTTCCTCACAGAGTACAAGCGCCCTCTACAGCATAAAAATAATAAAAAATCCATTAAATTTTTTAATCAATTCAACCCAATTTTGAAAAAAATCTCAGTAACTAAAGAGAAAGTAGACTTACGGTTTATGGCTTGCTGGGCCCCTCCCTGCATCAAGGCCCCGCCTGGCGAGAGAGCCGACATGGTACTACTAGCAGCCGAGCTTGAAAGAACCTGCATTGTAAGAAATGAGAACCAGATGATATACATTTCTTACAGCACTGCCAATTAATGCAGCACTTTACATACTATATATTAAAGTGGTTGTAAAGCATCAAATATACCCAGTAAAGGGTAACCCTCCCGTGCCCATTGAAATGCCCATTGAAATGAATGGGCACCGCTGCCGAAGTGCCTGCAAAGCGCTTTGGCAGCAGTGCTACAAGGTGCATTTAACCCTTTCTTCATCCGTTAGCCGGGGTAAAAAGTGCCCTGCTCACTTAGACCCATAAGAAAACGGGATCTGACGTTCTGCCCGCAGTCTACCCGCAGACTGTGTGACCGGAAGTGGGTGCAAATTCCTGTCTCAGAAAGGTATCTGCACCCCCCCTCCCCCCTGAAAATGTGTCAAATGTGACACCGGAGGGCGGGAAGGGTTTCCGATGAGCGAAAGTTCCACTTTAGGGTGGAGCTCCGCTTTAAGATTACACCATATTATCCTTCCTATCTGAACCCTCAGTATTTTGTACAGGTCTTGCCTACAACTTGATTTCTGCTTACCTGAGTTAGACTTGGTACGTAGTTGTCCATTTGTTGTTTAATACTGTTCAGAGAATGAATAATATCCTGACTGGTTGCATATTGCTGGGAGTGGATTGGCGTTGGACCATGATAATACCTGAAAATACAAAACAAAAATGAATAGACAAAAAAAAAAGACACAAGGATTCAGAGAAGAAAAAAAAAAAAAAAAAATTATATATTGTATATACATATACATACACATACACACACACACACACACACACATACATACATACACACACACACACACACACACACACACACAAAAACACAAAAACACAAAGCCTGCCTATAAAAGGGATGACACATTCGATGCACCTGCCACAGTGAAGCACGGGGAAGCCGTGTTTACATACTGCTCTCCCCGTCCTTTAGCTCCCAGAGCTACCGACCGCCGCATGTAACGGGGGGGGGGGGGGGGTTTCCGATCGGACCCCTGACAAGGCAGGGACGTACAGGTACGCCCATTTGCCTGTATGTGCCATTCTGTGGACGTATATATACATGCGGCGGTCGTTAAGTGGTTAAGGAGGAATTCCAGGTATGGCATTGAATACATCATTACATTGGTCCAGCTTGGATCCCCCTGCAAGCTGGAAATCACTGTAGTACACACAGCTACTCCGGGTACAAAACTGATCTCCACTAGTTTCTGGGTCCTGTGCTACTTGGCTGCCCCGCTGCATTTTAACCACTTGCTTACTGGGCACATAAACCCCCTTCGTTCCCAGGCGAAATTTCAGCTTCCGGCACTGCGTCGCTTTAACTGACAATTGTGCGGTCGTGCGACGTGGCTCCCAAACAAAATTGACGTCCTTTTTCCCCCACAAATAGAGCTTTATTTTGGTGGTATTTGATCACCTCTGCGGTTTTTATTTTTTGCGCTATAAACAAAAAAAGAGCGACAATTTAAAAAAATATATATATTTTTTTTTTACTTGTTGCTATAATAAATCTCCCATTTAAAAAAAAAAAAGAGGATTTTTGTACTCACCGTAAAATCCATTTCTCTGAGTTCATAGACGGACACAGCATCCTTTGACCTTAGGGGTTATGCTTCTTCCTACCAGGAGATTTAGGCAGAATTCTACAGCACTTAAGGTGTTAAAAACTTTCCTTCATGCCGCTCCTCCCAGGGGGCGTGGCTCCCCCAGGCATAACCCCCACTCTGCTTTAGCAGCCTCAGTTCGTAACAAGCAGTACAAACAAAGGAGGGGTGGGTGCTGTGTCCGTCTATGAACTCAGAGAAATGGATTTTACGGTGAGTACAAAAATCCTCTTTTCTCTTTCGTTCATAGACGGACACAGCATCCTTTGACCTTAGGGACGTCCCCAAGCAGTGTCAAAAAAATTCGAGGGGTGGGAAAATAACACAGCAAAAACAGGTTACACCCCCAACAAAACCGGAGTTACTCAACGGAGGAACTCCAACCTTAAACTGCCGCCTGTAACACCCTGCGGCCGAAGGAGGCATCAGAAGATGCACTCACATCCACCTTATAAAACTTTGAAAAAGTGTGGAACGACGACCAGGTCGCTGCCTTACACACCTGTAACACAGAGGCTTGGTGTCGGAAGCCCAGGAGGCCCCGATCGCCCTGGTCGAATGCGCCATGACCCGAAAGGGAGGCGCCCGCCCCTTCAGGGCGTAGGCCTGAAGCACAACCTGTCGGATCCACCTGGAAATGGTGGCCGACGAGACTGCCAGGCCCTTACTGGGACCGGACACAGACACGAACAGCGAGTCCGACTTCCGGAACGGAGCTGTCGCCGACAAGTAAACTCGAAGGGCCCGAACCACATCCAGAGAATGTAAAGAGGCCTCCTTCGGGTTCTTCGGCTGAGGACATAATGATGGAACAACAATGTCCTCGTTAATGTGAAAGGCCGAAACGACCTTCGGAAGAAAAGAGGGCTGCGGGCGCAGCACCGCCTTATCCTGATGGATGACCAAGTAGGGGGCCTTGCAATACAAGGCCGCCAGTTCAGACACTCGTCTGATAGAGGTAATAGCTACCAGAAAGACCACCTTCTGCGACAAAGTCAGCAAGGGGATCTCCCGAATGTCCTCAAAGGGGGCACGCTGAAGCGCCGAGAGGACCAAGTTCAAGTCCCAAGAAGGTAGCGGAGGGCGCACCGGGGGGGCCACATGCCGGACCCCCTGCACAAACGTGCGAACCAAAGAATTCGCTGTCAAGGGACGCTGAAAATAAACAGCCTGAGCAGAAATCTGACTCTTGATCGTGCTCAAGGCAAGAGCCTGGTCCACTCCCCGCTGTAGGAACAGCAGGATCCGGGACACCACGTAAGTACGGGGGTGCCACTTCATCTCCTCACACATAGAGATGTATGCTTTCCATGTACGATGGTAAATTTTTCGAGAAGTGGACTTCCGTGCACGCAGCATGGTAGAGATTACCGGGCCCGACAGGCCCCGGTCCTTCAGTACCTGGTTTTCAACAGCCACGCCGTTAAAGCCAGTGACCGTAAAGCAGGATGGAAGATCGGGCCCTGAGACAGGAGATCTTCCCTCAGAGGCAGACGCCAGGGGGCGTCTGTCACCAGACGTACCAGGTCCGCGTACCAAGAGCGACGCGGCCAATCCGGGGCGATCAGGATCGTTGGAATACCTTCGGCTTCCACCCTGCGCAGCAGGCGGGGTAGGAGCCTTAGAGGAGGGAAGGCGTAAATCAGGTGATATTGACCCAGGGAGCCACTAACGCGTCTGCCCACGGGTCCCTTGACCTAGCCACAAACCGTGGTACCTTCCGATTGAGACGGGACGCCCGAAGGTCCACGTCTGGAGTGCCCCATTTTTGGCACAGGATCTGAAACACCTCCGGGTGGAGAGACCACTCCCCTTGATCCAGAGTCATGCGACTTAGGGAGTCGGCTTGCCAATTCAGAACTCCCGGAATGTATACCGCCGACAGGGCCGGAACGGACCTTTCGGCCCACCAAAGTATGTGAGCGACCTCCGTCGCCGCGGCCGAGCTCCTTGTGCCGCCCTGATGATTGATGTACGCCACGGCCGTGGCGTTGTCGGACTGGATCCTGACAGGACGGCCCTGTAGCTCCAGCGACCACCTGACAAGGCACAGCTTGATTGCTCGGAGCTCCAGGATATTGATCGGCAGGCGGGACTCCTCCCGAGTCCAGCGCCCCTGGGCTGACTGGGTGCCCCAGACGCCCCCCCAGCCGAAGAGGCTGGCATCCGTCGTGACCACTGTCCAGCGGCACGGAAGAAAAGACTTCCCGGACCGAAGCACCGGAGACGTCAGCCACCATGCCAGGGAAGACTTGGCCAGATGGCTCAACCGAATCTGGTGATCCAGAGAAGATGGGACCCTGTCCCATCGTGACAGAATCTCCTTCTGTAGTACCCTGGTGTGGATTGGGCATACAGAACTGCCTCGAAGGAGGCCACCATCAGACCCAGAACCCGCATGCAGAAGCGAAGAGATGACCACTTCTGGGTCAACAACTGTCTCACTGCAGATTGCAGGGTCAGCAGGTTTTGCGATGGGAGGAACACTTTTGTCTCCCCCGAATCCAAAACCAGCCCCAGGGGTTCCAGCCTCTGGGACGGAACCAACACTGATTTTCTGAGATTCAGAAACCAGCCGAACTCCTGCAGAGTCCGACACGTGATGGACACGTCCTCCTCTAACTCTGAGCCTGAAGAAGCTCTCAGGAGAAGGTCGTCCAGGTATCCCACGATAGCGATCCCTCGCTGCCGTAGCAAGGCCAGGATCGGGGCGAGCACCTTGGTGAACACCCGTGGTGCCGACGCCAGCCCGAACGGGAGGGCCACGAATTGATAGTGGTCCTCCCCGATCGCAAAGCGCAGATACCTTTGGTGGCTTGTGCAAACGGGAACATGCAGGTATGCGTCCATGATGTCTAAGGACGCCATGAAGTCCCCCTGGTGGAGGGACGCCATGATAGAACGGACCGACTCCATCCTGAATCGCTGCACCTTGACAAAGGAGTTGAGGGCCTTTAGGTCCAGGATAGGGCGAACCCCTCCCTTCTTGGGGACCACGAACAGATTGGAGTAGAACCCCCGAAACCGTTCCAGCGAGGGGACCGGCACAACCACCCCCCTGTCCAGAAGATCCTGGACAGCCCCGGACAGGGCTAGCCGACGATCCGGAGGAAGCTGGAGGTTGGATGGAAAAAAAATCTGTTTGGGGAACAAGAAAGGAACTCTATCTTGTACCCCGAGGCGACCACCTCGCAAACCCAACGGTCGGATAGAAGAGAATTCCACCGATCCACGAAGTCGTGAAGCCGTCCCCCCACCCGAGACCCGGGCGGGGGCAGACCTTCATGCGGAAGCAGGCTTGTCCGCAGGCTTGTTCGGTTTTTTGAACCAGGGGCGCTTACGCCCGGCAGCAAGGGCTTTTGCACCTTGCGGACCTTTTCCAGCCGCGCTGGCGCACGAAAAAAACCGTTTAGGGGGTAGTAAAAGTAGGACCTTGCTTGCGGCGAGGTTCCCTACCCTTCCCCGACTGAGGGAGCAAGGTGCTCTTACCTCCAGTGGCATCCTTAATGATGTCATCCAGGGATGCCCCCAAAAGCCGTCCGCCCTTAAAGGGCAAATCTACCAAGGCCTTTTTTGAGTACTGGTCAGCCGACCAGCACTTCAGCCATATAAGGCGGCGCAGAACCACTGCGTAGACAGAAGCCCTGGAAAGCAAAGGAATCTAATCCATATCCGCCTCGCAGAGAAACTTCTGACCCTGAATCAACTGTTCAGCCAGGTCCCTAGAGGACTCGGAAGCCCCCTGGACCTCCAGGTCCTGCAGCAGGAGCTTCGCCCTTTCAGTCAGCGTCTGAGCTACCAGGGCTCCGGCCAGAGCCGGCCTTACCACCGAACCCACCACCGAGAACAGGGAGCGGGCCACGGCCTCCACTCTCCTATTAGCGGGGTCCTTGAAAGCAGGAGCCCCCTCCACAGGCAACGTAGTAGCCTTACTCAGTCTGGACACAGGAGGGTCCACCGACGGAGGAGTGACCCACTTTTTTTAAAAAAGTCCTCCTCCAGGGGGTAACGGTAGCAAAGCTTTTAGGAACAGTAAAAGCCTTTTGCGGTGTATCCCATTCCTTATACAACATATTGTCTAAATAAGGAACACAGGGGAATACCTTAGCGGTACGCGGTGGTTTGCGGAATCCAAAAGGGACTGACACCGCTGGTGTCTCCGCCAAATCCTCTAAATGAAGAGCCTCACGCACCGCAGTAATAAGAGCTCCAACAAATTCCTTGTCAGCAGACTCCGCAGCAGAGTCATCCTCGCTGTCCATGTGGGTTAAGCCCGCATCCTCTGACATGACAGAACCAGAAGCATCAGATTCTGCGTCAGAGATATCCCCAGAAACAGCCTCCGGGGGGGGGCGCTTTTTTACCCCCCAACCGAGCACTGGCTGCTTCAAACCTGGTGTCCAGGACAGCCGACACCGATTCAACAGATGTGGCAGGGGGAGGGGCGCTTAAGGGTTAATTCCGGCATTGTAAGAAATGAGGGGCCTGATTCAGGCTCCATATTGCCGTTGCCATTTCACCCCTACTGCCAAGGGCAGGAAAAAAGTCCCCCACAGGTCACCTCCCGGCCGCTAGAGCACAGTATGGGGCCCCCTGAGACTCACCACCCCCTGGTACAGCGCGGTCTGTGAAGGCAAGTGTGTGCTGAGGAGAAGCTGCAGCGCTGCGTCTGTCCCCTCAGATGATTCGCGGTCTTTTTTCCCCGCCGAAACGGCCACTAGAGGCCGAACTAGTGCTGAAAATGGCGCCGGCCACAAGAAAATGGCCGCCGAATAATACAAGCGCGGCTCCGGCAAAATGGCCGCCGTTGCGCAGTTTTAAAAAGACAGTGTACCCAAAAATGACAGTACACCAAAACAGCACACAGCACACACAAAAATGCCCAGAATGTCCACCACAGTCCCCTGCAGTGACACAGAACAGCCCCAGCCATACCCGAGTGAAAAAAAAAAAAAAAAAATATGAGCCCCAGGGAAAAAACCCCCTGCACAGCCGTCACCCAAAGGGGAAAGGAGGGAGAGGAATAAGGGAGAGAGGAAAGCAGGGGAAAACCCTCAGTCGACCTCCCAAGGGAAAACATTCCAGCCAGACCACTTACCTGAGTAAGGGGCCACTACTTACCTGTCCTGCGACTACCTGGCTGGAGGTATCCCAGACAGAACCAACGTCCGCGAACGGCATGGCTGTCAGCCAGACACACTGTGACAAGGCCATAGAGACCGGTCATATGTGTGCCCTAGAACCGAAGTTCCCCGGCCGCCCCTGGAGCAATGGGGCCTGTCGTGGACGTCCCAAAGCGGAGCTGAGGGCCGGCACACGCTCGAAGGCCGAACCTGGGGGGACTACAAGGGTCGAGGACCCAGCCTGTCACCCAGTCGGCTGTTGATAGAAGAATCGCAGGATTCAAAAATAAAAATAAAATAAAAAAGCGAGGAAAAAACTCGCAAAATGCAAAAAAATTTGCAAGAAAAAACTCCAGAGTCCAGGACTCCAGAGAGAGCCTGACTCTCCTGACGGTTAGGCAGAAACAAACTGAGGCTGCTAAAGCAGAGTGGGGGTTATGCCTGGGGGAGCCACGCCCCCTGGGAGGAGCGGCATGAAGGAAAGTTTTTAACACCTTAAGTGCTGTAGAATTCTGCCTAAATCTCCTGGTAGGAAGAAGCATAACCCCTAAGGTCAAAGGATGCTGTGTCCGTCTATGAACGAAAGAGAAAAAAAAAATTCTCAGTTAAGGCCGATACGTATTTTTCAACGTATTTTTGTAAAAAAAAAAAAAATAAAAAAAAAAAAAAAATCGCAATAAGCGACTGGTTTGCGCAAAAGTTATAGCGCCTACAAAATGGGGAACAGAATTATGATTTTTTTCATTATTTTTTTTTACTAGTAATAGGGCGATGTGCGATTTTTATTGGGACTGCGATATTGCGACGGACGTATCGGACACTTTTGACACAAATTTGGGACCATTCACATTTATACAGCGATCAGTGCTATAAAAATGCACTAATTACTGTATAAATGTGACTGGCAGGGAAGGGGTTAACACTAGGGGGTGAGGAAGGGGTTAACTGTGTAGCCTGGGTGTGTTCTAACTGTGTGGGGGGAGGGGGGTGACCGATGCTGTGTCCCTATGTACAAGAGACACAGATTGGTCTCCTCTCCTCTGACAGCACGTGGAGCTCTGTGTTTACACCCCATCATTACACACAGAGCTCCACGTCCCTGCTGTTACCGACGATCGCGTGTACCCGGCGGACATCGCGGCCGCCAGGTACACGCATCGGGTCCCCAGCGATGCGGCGGCACAGTGGTTACCCGCCGCAAGCCCCCCAGTGGCGCGCGCGGGTAATGCATTTCAAATGACGTCCAAAGACGTCCACTTGGCACCTGAGAACCGCGCTGTTGACGTCTTTTGTCAATAGCGCGGGTCTCAAGTGGTTAAATACAGGAGGTTGGCTGCTCGGCACGAGTACCATTCAGGGTCACTTTGCATTCTCTTAGTGGATGCAAGGCATTTGCTGATTGGATGAGATGTAGACGAGCCACAGTCATGTCATGCTCTCCACCTTTTTCCCAAGTAGACAACGCTTTGCATTCAGTGAGAATGAAAAACACTCTTTCAATGGGGGGGCTTTGATGAGTCGCCAACCTCCTGTGTTCAGAATGGAGTAATGCAGCCGTTCGGCATGAAACCCAGAAGCCAGCGGAGATGACTTTCAGAATCTGCAGACCTACGGCCCCTTTCACACCGAGGCCTGTATAGTGCCCTGTAAAACGCCTCCCCTGCAGCCCCAGTGCGAGAGCCCGGGTGCTTTCACACTGGGGCGGTGCGCTTGCAGGCCGTTAGAAAAAGTCCTGCAAGCAGCAGCAGCTTTGGGGCGGTGGAGGAGCGGTGTACACACCACTCCTAACCCTCCCCTGCCCATTGAAATGAATGGGCACCGCTGCCGAAGGGCCTGCAAAGCGCTTTGGCAGCAGTGCTACAGGGTGCATTTAACCCTTTCTTCGTCCGTTAGCGGGGGTAAAAAGTGCCCTGCTCACTTAGACCCATAAGAAAACAAGATTGATAGGAGGGACTCCAACAGTTGCCATCGGGGGGGAGGAATGCCCCGCGGGAAGGTCTACAGCAGGGATATGCAATTAGCAGACCTCCAGCTGTTGCAAAACTACAAGTCCCATCATGCCTCTGGGTGTCATGCTTGTGGCTGTCAGAGTCTTGCTATGCCTCATGGGACTTGTAGTTCCGCAACAGCTGGAGGTCCGCTAATTGCATATCCCTGGTCTACAGGATCATCATCATCATATCCAAGTAGTCTCCAAAGACACAACTACTCGGCAAACGAATGCATCTTACATGACCTTTACCAATGTTATGTAATCTTTTCATATATACCTTCATTTGTAACAATGTTACTTTAATTGCATTGTTATTGTGGTCCCTGTGGACCGGTTTCCCGATATAAATAAAAAAGGAAAAGTGCCCCTCTAGCAGCCAAATAGCGCCGCTAAAACGACGGTAAAGCACTGCTAAAACTAGTGGTGCTTTACCGCCAACACGGCTCAAATAGAGGAAATAATCAGAGAGATAGTCAGAGAGTGAGGACATGCCATCACGCACATCATGTACCCAAGGGCCACATATGGCCCTCAGGTGGCAGGTTGCACATCGAGGGTGTATAGCAGGAGTCTCCAAACTTTCCAAACAAAGGGCCGGTTTATTGTCCTTCAGACTTGAGGGCTGGACTGTGGCCAGTGGGAGAAAACAAATAAAATATTTGGTATTGGGGGGGGGGGGGTAGTAATAATGCCCCATTGTTAGTATCATAGGGAGGAATAGTGCGCCATTGTCGGTGTCAGTGGAAGAAATAATGCCCGATGGCATAATAGTGTCTTGTATCAGTGGAAGTACTAGTGCCCCAAAGGCCAGTTAAAAGCAAGCAAAGGGCGGCATCCGGCACCAGAGCCACTGGTGTATAGGGTCAGCCAATACCTGGATAGATGGTGACTTACTTTCTGCAGACTTGTACCAGAAAGCACAAAACATGATCCATAAAACGTGATATTTACCTATCGGATTTTTTAAGATTAAGTGCTATTGGCTTCAAACCATTCTGTTGTCCCAGATCTTCGTAGTCTATGGCCTCCTGCAGCTTCACCTAAAAAATAAAGTATTTTATCAATATGCGATTAAGATCTGATCAGAGATGCCAATATAGGCGATTTATAACTGGCCCTGTTCAATCAATAAAATACAAAACTGCAGTAATTATTAATCTTCATTGAGTTTGATCTTGGGGCCCCCAATCCAGCTGGTACAGCCAAGTTCGGGGGGTTTCACTGCGGGTGCCGGCTGGGGAAAGAGTCTGTCCAAACTCTATAGAATCCAAAGAATTAAAATTCTGCAATCATTCTTCATTTTCTTTATCACACAAAAGGGAACACTTAGCAGTTCCTATGGACACAGAGGCCTAAACACTCACTGGACTCTTTGTGCTGACCAAACAGTAGATCCCTCTTACACTATATATATATACACACACACACACACACAAAGGGGTTCATTTACTTAAAGCGGAGGTTCACCCTAAAAAACATCTATATACCATTACATCCAGCATACTTCCGACATCTACAGTATGCTGGGTTTTTTTTCCCCTGTACATACCGTTTTATTGTTATTTTCCCCCCGGGTTCCGGCTCCCGCGGGAGTGGGCGTTCCTATTCAGAGGTTAGATGATTGACGTCTGGTGAAAAACTTCCCCTGGCGCATAAGGGGCGTCACCAGTTTTCCGTAAGTAGCCGAACTGCGAGTCGGCTCTATACGGCGCCTGCGCAGTCAGCCCTACACGGCGGGCGCAGGCGCCGTATAGAGCCGCCTCGCAGGTCAACTACTTACGGAAAACTGGTGACGCGCCTTATGCGCCAGGGGAAGTTTTTCACCAGACGTCAATCATCTAACCTCTGATTAGGAACGCCCACTCCCGCGGGAGCCAGAACCCGGGGGGAAAACAACAATAAAACGGTATGTATGGCAAAAAAAAAAACAGCATACTGTAGATGTTGGAAGTATGCTGGATGTAATGGTATATAGATGTTTTTTAGGGTGAACCTCCACTTTGAACTGGAGAGTGCAAAATCTGGTGCAGCTAGAAACCAATCAGCTTCTATTTTATTTTTTAAATAAAACGCAATATTCGTATATTGACTGGATTGCGCAAAAGTTATATGTCTACAAAATAGGGGATAGAATTATGGCATTTTTATTATTTATTAGTAATGAATTTTTATCGGGACTGCAACATTGCGGCGGACATTTTTGACACTATTTTGGGATCACATAGTGCTATAAAAATGCATTGATGACTATATAAATGTGACTGGCAGGGAAGGTTACCTAGGGAGTGATTCTAACTGTAGGGGAGGGGACTTACAAGGGGAGGAGACCGATCGGTGTTCCTATATACAAGGAACATACGTTTAGTTCTCCTCTCCCGACAGGGTGTGGATCTGCGATTTTACGCACACAGATCCACGTCCCTGCTCTGATGAGCAATCGCGGGTGCCGGGCGGACATCGCTGCCGCCGGGCACACGCATCGGAGTCCCCAGTGATGCAGCGAGCGAGCACACACACTCCACAATGCAGGGAATCCCAGGACGGCCGTCCGGAGGGACGAAGAGTTTCTGCGGCCGTCGTACGACAATACGGCGGTAGGGAAGGGGTTAGATAAGGTGCATCATCTCACACCAAATTCTAGAATTGTAAATACATTTACAACAAACGTATGCAAAATATTAACATGTTTAATATTTTGCATAAGTTTATGGTTTTAAATATATTCACAATTATCTGAAGTTACTTGGCACGAGATGACGCACCTTATTTAACCCCTTCCCTACCGCTGTATTGTCGTACGACGGCCGCAGAAACTCTTCGTCCCTCCGGACGGCCTTCATATGACGTCCTGGGATTCCCTTCATTGTGGAGTGTGTGTGTGCGCTCGCCGCATCACTGGGGATCCCGACGCATGTGCCCGGCACCCGCGATTGCTCATTACTACCATGTACAGCTTCACCAGATTTTGCATTCTCGAGTTTTAGTAAATCTCCCCCAACTAGTCCATCCTATACAATGTGCTGAAGATCGGCAGTGAATATTAAACTTGAGGCTGCTATTAGCTTCTTCTGTGGACACAAGCAGATGGTGAAACCAGCGGGCAGTAGCTGCGGATAGAACAATTCTTACCTTCTTTACAGGGGGCTGAAAGAAATCCGAATCCCGAGAATTGCCGTCTGTGCTACCCGTCTCACTGCATTGGTCATTTTGTGCTTCTCTACAAAGACATCAAATCCCATCGTTATACACACAGGCGGCACATTCTGTACTTGGCTGGCGTTTAGTGTGCCAGCCTCATTCAGAAGGATACATGATCAAAACGTCATGACTCAAGTTATATCAGGAAAGTACTTCAGCCGTTCAGTTACTCAATTCTGGAAAAACTTAAAGCCGAGCTCCACCCAAAAGGGGAAGCTGCTCTTGTTTGCACCCTTCACTGCCCCATTTGCCACTTTTTTTGGGGAGGAGGTATCTGGGTTTGACAGGTACCTGCTCCCACTTCCAGGTAAGATCGATGCAGCATTCTCCAAGTATCAACCGTCCTCCCCCCCCCTTCTGGGACACACACAGATCCCAGAAGACGGCAGGACTATTCAGAAAGCGCATGCACAGTAGGAGGCCGGCTGTGAAGCCTGAAGGGTTCACTGCCAGTTTCCCTTAATGACGATGCCAGCGCCTTCAGCCGATTAAAGAATTGGCTTGAGGTGCCAACATTGCGGGCTCCCTGGACCAGGTAAGTGTCCTTATACTAAAAGTCAGCAGGTACAGTATTTGTAGCTGCTGACTTTATTTTCTTTCATCCAGGCTGGAGCTCCTCTTTACCCTTACAGACCACTTTTACCTACAGGTAAGCCTAGATTAAGGCTCACCTGTAGGTACAAGAAATATCTCCTAAACCTCCACGGTTTAGAAAATATTTGCAAATGACATACACCGATGTCTACGGCGCATGCGCCACTGAAAACGGCGTGCCGCTGCTAACAGCATCATGCCTTTAGTGGCGGCATCCTCGCGCATGCGTGGGAGTGACATCATCGCGCCGGAGCCGCGACACCCGGAAGTCACCCTCGGGAGACATGGCGGCGGCAGAGGAGGCAAACGAGGTCGGCTGCGGGGGCTTCGATCTCAGGTAAGTACTTCATAATGAGCTTGTATGCTATGCATACTAGCGCATTAAGCATTTGTCTTGCAGGGTTTATTTTTTGAGTTAACTCCCTCTTTAAGTTCCGCTATAACGAGCAGGCAGGCTCTTCTGCAATAAAACGCCGCCATCTGCCTGCTCACCATCTCCTCCGGCATACCGGGCACTTTCACCCTCTTCCTGCCCAGGCCAATTTTCAGCTTTTGGCGCCGTCACACTTTGAATGACAATTGCACGGTCATGTAACCCTGTACTTAGATGACTTTTTTTTATATACAGATTGAGCTCTTATTTGGGGGTATTTAAACTACCACTGGGTTATTTTTTTGCTAAGCGAAAGAAGACCAAATAGAAAAAAATAAATAAAAAATATCACACACACATTTAAAAAAAATAAAAAAAAATGTCTTAGTTTCTGTAATAAACTTTTAAAAATAAGTAATTTTTCTTTTGCGCCGATGAGGCGGCCCCGCCGGGAGAACACAGCGATTATTGCTAGCGGCTATACCAGCCATAAACAATGAATTGCATGCAAAATTCAGCAGGCTGGTTGTACCCAAGTTGATCAATCGAGTTGGGTACATTCAGCCTGCCCACACATGGTTCAAGCCGGTTCCTGCCAATAATTTGGTCATTGACCGAACCCAACGATTTCCAGTAGGGGGATCTACCCACTTCTCTAAAGGTGGCAATATTTCAGAGGGTCTGGTGTGGATAGACATATTCTCATTGCCCTCGGGTGTCGGGATTGAGTCAGGGGCAGGACAGTCAATGGGATGGGAATTGTCTATTTGGCTCATATACAGTTGTACCCTCAACATAAGCTCAGTGGGGATGGAGTAAACATACTCTTTTCGGAGACCTGCTGCCAGCACCATGGCACTGTGGTGATTAAATCGTTTGATGATGGCGGCATTGCTGTTCTCTTTCACAGATTTTGCATTTGAAGTGGAAGGCCCGAAGGAAATCCCGTATCCCTGAGAGAAAAGATGACACTGTGAGAATACTTACAATCCCAATTTCATGCACATAAAGAAAAATGGTTAGAAAGACTGGACTTGGGTTAAAAAAAAAAAAAAAAACTATTAACCACTTCAATACCGGGCACTATCCCCCCCCCCCCCTCCTGCCCAGGCCAATTTTCAGCACTGTCACAATTTGAACGACAATTGCGCGGTCATGCAACATTATACCCAAACAAATTTTATATAATTTTCTTCCCACAAATAGAGCTTTCTTTTGGTGGTAGTTGATCACCTCTGGGTTTTTATTTTTTGATAAACAAGACTGAAATGTAAAACATAAAAACATTTTTTATTAGTTTCGGTTATAACATTTTGTTTTCTCCTTCACCGACGGCACTAATAAGGAGGCACTTACCATATTGGCGTATACCAAGCACTTTTTTGCCCTGAAAATCAGGGCAAAATCGTGGGTGCGAGATATACGCCGATACCCGCGCTGTGTTTGAACCACTGCGCCGGCATATACCGAGCGCAGTACACTCTGGTATAGTCGGGCAGGCTCGGCTCCTCTCGCGGTCACGTCCTGTGCGTCCATTACGCAAGAGGAGCCGAGCCTGCCCGAGTGTACTGCGCTCGGTATATGCCGGCGCAGTGGTTCAAACACAGCGCGGGAAGCGGGGAGGACACCACGATGGCCGCTGGACCGGACGAGGCCGCCGATGGACGACGGGCAGGACACAGACGAGGGGCATCCAAACTAAGTATTTTTTAGTTTTTCCCAGGAATTTTCCTTCAAGTTCGGGGGTGCGCGCTATACGCTGGGGCACGTTATAGCCAGAGAAATACGGTATATGCACCACCGATAATTCACGATCAGTATAAAACACCTTCCACACTGGGGCTTCCCTTAAGTTCGCGGTAAAGCTTCGCTCATTTTAGCGACGCTTTACCGCTGTTAAAGCGGTGAACATCCACTGACACCCGATCTCATCGGTGTCCGATAAAGGAGGGAAATACTATTTTTCCATCCGCCTGCAGAGTGGATCGGGTGAACGCGAACAGACGGTCCGCGTTCATCCGACCCCCCTATAGGGGAGAGCGGAGATCTGACGGGCCCTGCCATCTGCCGGCTCAGCGGGGATCAACGGAGCGATCCCCGCTGAGCAAGCTGACGAGACATGTACGGATCCTCACGGGATCCGTACATGTGAAAGGGCCCTTAATGTCCTAAACACACTTCTAAAATAATCCTAAATATTTAGGAAATGTCCTTTTAAAATATCTCACCTCATCCAGACTCTTGTCATCCAGGGATGTTAAATCTAACATTGAATTCTTCACCCCTTGAGAAACCAAAGATTTTAAACCTGGAAACAAAATGAACAGTTGATTAAATGCAGAGCAGTGTCCAGAATGCCAAAAGGAGCAAAAAGTGTGCCGACTAAGTGTAGCGGGTGTTTAAACATAATAAAAAAAAAAGTACCGCATTTGCCGGCGTATAAGACGACCCCCTAATTTTCCAGCTAAAATGTTGGTTTTGGGATATACTCGCCATATAAGATGACCCCCTTCCTACTAGTCATGCCTCGCCTCACTGTGCCATTACATGCCTCACTGTGCCACCATTACATGCCTCACTGTCACTGCATGTCTTGACGATCCCTTACCTTAAGACATGCAGTATCTGTCAGACCGCGGCCGTCCATTTTTTCAAAAGCCGCGCCTCCTCCTTCTGCTGTTCCGTGATAGGCGGAACACTCAGCTTCCTAGGAGACACGGTCCTAGATTCACGTAGGGCGGCGCAAGTGTGAGCAGGCGTAGCGCATCGTATTTACGATACGCCGCCGCAACTTAGAGAGGAAAGTGCTGGATTCACAAAGCGATTGCGTCCTAAGTTACGGCGGCGTAGCGTAAATGTTCCGGCGTAAGCGCACCTAATTTAAATTGTGAAGAGGTGGGCGTGTTTTATGCTAATGAATCGTGACCCGACGTGATGGACGTTTTGAACGAACAGCGCATGCACCGTCCGTGGACGTATCCCGGTGCGCATGCGTCGGATAGAATGCCTAAGGATACGTCAAAAACTGCCTATGATGTGAACGTCGCATACGACTTACGCAAACAACGTAAAAAGATACGCTTGTTCGGACGTCCATACTTTGCATGGGCTGCGCCACCTAGAGACCTGCTTTATCTTTACGCCGGTGTATGTCTTACGTAAACGGTGTAACCAAATGCGACGGGCGCACGTACGTTCGTGAATCTGCATATCTAGCCCATTTACATATTCAACGCAGAAATCAACAGGAACGTCACCTAGCGGCCAGCGTAAATATGCACCCCAAGATACGACGGCGTAGGAGACTTACGCCGCTCGGATCTTGGCCAAATCTATGCGCAACTGATTCTATGAATCAGGCGCATAGATACGATGGCGGCCATTCGGACTTACGACGGCGTATCTGGAGATACGCCGTCGTAAGTCTTTGCGAGTCTGGGCCACTGTGTTCAGTGTTCGTCTATCACAGAGGCCCTCTCGTCCTCGGTCTCGAACGAGAGGGCCTCCGTCATAAGCAGAACACTGAACACAGTGTCTCCTGGGAAGCTGAGTGTTCCGCCTATCACGGAACAGCAGAATGAGGCGTGGCTTTTGAAAAAATGGACGGCCGCGGTCTGCATGTTAGGTTACTGGCGTATAAGACAACCCCCGAATTTTAAGAAGAATTTCAGGGGTTAAAAAGTCGTCTTATACGCCGGAAAATACGGTATTCAGCCTGAAAAAAAAAAAAAAAATACACCACCACATCTAAGGACTAAGCTGCAATGTATTTCATTATTCCTTTTTCCTGCTTACATATACTTTAAAAGAAGAACTGCAGTTAATTTTGCTTATGTGTACCTGTGTAGGGTATGTCGTTTTATATTAGAATTATGCCAAAAACAAAAAAAATAAAATGCCACACTACAGGTAAGCAGCGACTAATATGCCCACAAAGCATGGTGCTCAGAGCCGAGCTTTAACCACATCACTGACATTTGTTCTTCAGGCAGATCAGCTGTGACATTCTAATAAGGGGGCCAAAAACAGGATCAGCCATTCAAAGTTGCACAAGTCTGACATAAGAGCAACAGCAATAATAGAGAACTGCCGTGTCCGAGTGATGTGATCAGTAAATGGCCAAGTCTTATGTTGCAAGTGCCTGGAACACACACACACCGCGCTCTCCAATCTGCCAGAAGTGTGTAAGACCTCTCACGCTCACGTTACCTTTCTCGTCTATCTTGGCGCACTCGGAAAACAAGTCTTTGGATCCCGTGTTTAGACGATCTCGGTGAAAATAATGTGACTGGAAGAATCGGGTCCAGAAATCCTTCTCCGTCATGTCGTGGGGAACATTCTCATCGTACTTGAGCTTCACTGAGAAAAAAATAATTGTTACTCTTCAAATATTCTAATCCCAACAATTTAATCATTAATATACAATGATTCAGCAGGATAAAATCAGAGATTTACTGTATTTATTGGGGTATAGCGCGCACCCCTAAAGTTGGCCAGAAAATCCTGTGGAAAAAATTATTTTGTACTTACAGTTTTGGTGTCTTGCGCGGCGGCCTCGTCGGGTGCGGCTTCGGGTGTCCTCTTCGTCGGGTCCGGCGTCCTCCTCGCTTGTTTCCCGCGGCGAGTTTGAATACTGCGCCGGCATATACCGAGCGCAGTACACTCGGGCAGGCTCGGCTACTGTCACGCTCACGTCCTGTACGTCCAGGACGTGAGCGCAGGAGGAGCCGAGACTGCCCGACTATACACGAGTGTACTGCGCTCGGTCTATGCCGGCGCAGTATTCAAACTCGGCGCGGGTATCTGCGTATATCGCGCACCCACGATTTTGCCCTGATTTTCAGGGCAAAAAAGTGCGCGGTATACGCCGATAAATACAGTATTTTTAACTCCTCCCTGCCGACATTATACATATATGGATTGGACATTTTTTTTTTTTAACCAGTTCCCGACCTCATGTACATTTACGTCAGCAGAATGGCACGGACAGGCACATCCACGTACCTGTACGTCCTCTGCTAGACGTGGGTCGGGGGTCCGATCGGGACCGCCCCCCGGTACATGCGGAGGTCGGGTCCGCTCGGGGAGCGATCCGGGACGACGGCGCGGCTATTTGTTTTTAGCCGCTCCGTCGCGATCGCTCCCCGGAGCTGAAGAACGGGGAGAGCCGTATGTAAACACGGCTTCCCCGTGCTTCACTGTGGCGGCGCATCGATCGAGTGATCCCTTTTATAGGGAAGACTCGATCGATGGTGTCAGTCCTACAGCCACACCCCCCTACACTAGTAAACACACACCAGGTGATCCCTAAATGTTACAGCGCCCCCTGTGGTTAACTCCCAAACTGCAACTGTCATTTTCACAATAAAGAATGCAATTTAAATGCATTTTTTGCTGTGAAAATGACAATGGTCCCAAAAATGTGTCAAAATTGTCCGAAGTGTCCGCCATAATGTCGCAGTCACGAAAAAAATCGCTGATCGCCGTCATTACTAGTAAAAAAAATAAAAAAAATTAAAATGCAAAAAAACTATCCCCTATTTTGTAAACGCTATAAATTTTGCGCAAACCAACCGATAAACGATTATTGCGTTTTTTTTTACCAAAAATAGGTAGAAGAATACGTATCGGCCTAAACTGAGGAAACATTTTTTTTTTATATATGTTTTTGGGGGATATTTATTATAGCAAAAAGTAAAAAATATTGCATTTTTTTTTAAATTGTCGCTCTATTTTTGTTTATAGCGCAAAAAATAAAAACCGCAGAGGTGATCACATACCACCAAAAGAAAGCTCTATTTGTGGGGAAAAAAGGACGCCAATTTTGTTTGGGAGCCACGTCGCACGACCGCGCAATTGTCTGTTAAAGCGACACAGTCCCGAACTGTAAAAACCCCTTGGGTCTTTAGCCAGCATATTGGTCCGGGGCTTAAGTGGTTAAAGGGCTCGCATGTATGCGCATCTCCCTTTGTGCTGGGGAGCTTGCCACACAGCGCACTCCCAGCACAGAGCGGCTCTCACCCGGAGTCCTGGGTCTCGGATCATTGATCGGGACCCGGAACTCCCGGTTCAGGGTCACTTGATTGCTGCGATAGCCTCCGATTGGCTTTCACAGTGATCAGTCACTACACAGTCCCGCCCTGTGTTTTCTTTCTCTCTGAATGGAGATACAGTGCATCGCCCTCTCCTTGCAGGGAGAAACAAACAAATGTGTGAAAAAAAAAAAAAAAAAAAAAAAAAGGGGGTAGGACAGGGTTTGGGTCAAGGTCAGGCACAGAATATGTAATATTGTAGTATTTACGCCCTTCTGTTCACCAGTATATATGACCTACTCATTTTTGAGGAACTCGCCGGTGAGTATGGGACAAGATGGTGATTACACAGCATGACGACTTTTGTATTTATTTGATTATTGCTTTTACGAAATTGTTTTTGTGATGTATACACTTGTATTCCAATAAAGACCTTTTTGTTTGAAAAATAAAAAAGTGAAGTCCGTAATGTGTGTCCTACTGACAGGTTCACTTCAGGCTGGGTTCACACTGAAGCAAATTGAATGCAGGTTTCTCCGTATCCAATTCACATGACAGGAGAGTGGCCGACTCTCAATGGAGACGGATCACAGAGCTCTGGGGCAGCTGTGGTCAGTGTAACGGAATGGCCCGTGATACCCAGAGACTTTTGAAGGATGCGGAGTACTCCTGTGCCAGCTTCACAAATGACTCGTGGGTCTAGGGTCATCCTATGTCCAATAGGGGCATAGGATGACTGAGAAATTATATCATGAATTACATGAGATTGGACTATAATGATAATTCATGTATTGCAGGATATCTTGGAATATTACAGGTATTTAATTCTGACTCCAACAGGTCAATAGCAGAGTGACTCATTCATGTGGGGACACATAGACTGTTGAGGTGTTAATTATGTCTGGCTCCTAAGATATTCCATTGTGCTATGCTAACTAGCCCTGTATTGTGTGAAAGTTCTATTGATGCTAATATGTGTTGTGAGTTAACACACTCTAGCTGCCATGTTGATTCATGTAGATTCAGTGCCAGAATGTCTGTCTGGGATGTGGATTGAGGGGGACTCGTTAAGCACCCATTGTGTGATGTTTTGGGTGGAGTGTTTCCTTGTCCCTGTGATTACTGCAGCATGCTTTCTAACTGTATACAATTCTGAGAGTTTACCATTAAAGCATTCATTTGTTTTGGAACCAGAAAGAGAGCTGTGCGTCTCGTTTATTCTGGGGAAATCCATATGGATCGTGTCTGCTGGATTGTCGGATAAGCGGTCGTGGGTTGGTGGAATGGAATATCGTAACGACGTTAACCCCTGACCGTTACAGTCCGCATTGCAGAAGGGTCCTGTGCGTCTTCTGGCCCCTCTCAGGTGCAAATTCAGCCAAAAATTCGGACCTGAAACGGTGAACAGACACGCACTGGACCCCCTACTGTGAGCCACGGCTACAGCTAGTGTGACCCCAGCCTCAAACTTACTTTTGGATTATATACCATCATGCACATGAAAACTTACCTGCAGGGTAGGTGCGAAATATGGACTCAATGATATCTGTAGTGAGGTTATATCTCAGGCCATTGCATCCATCAGTCTGAGGACGAACATCCGCCTTTAAAAATAAAGAACACATAACTACATGTTGACAAACGCATATCCCTCAAGGTGTCCGACAGACGTCTGCACTGCTACTTTGTCAGAAAACAGTAAGAAGGAGGGAGATTCCTTATATCACATGAACAGAACCTTTAACCACTTCCATACCGGGCCTATTCTGGCACTTCTCTCCTACATGTAAAACATTATTTTTTTTTTTTTACTGAGAACCCCCAAAACATTATATACGTTTTTTGAGCAGACACCCACCCTACGGAATAAAAACATTTTTGTCTACGGCGCAGGCACACTTTAGAAACGGCGATCTTGCCATTTCGAAAGGAGATTGTGCCGTTACTGGTGGGAGTGACTTCATCGCGGCTTCGGCCAATCACAGCAGCGGAGCCGCGATACCCGGAAGGAAGAGGGTGAAAGATGGACGCTTCATGGAACAGTGGACAGCAGTGACATCGCAGGGTTCCGTTTCAGGTAAGTGACACATAATGGGCCACTATGCGATGCATACTAGCCCATTATGCCTTACCTTTGCAGGAAAATAAAGAGGAAGTAAAACCCATCAAACGCTGCATATAGAAGCACCCTATGATGTAAAGTAAGGGGGGTGTCAGATGTCATATGTTTTGTTACACCAAATAAACACAATGTCAATTGTGGACTTATCCATTAAGGGGTCTAAAGCTGGGTACACACAGGCGGAAAAGTGTCAAAAACGGTTGGTTCGGCAGGAATCGGATGACTTTTGGCAAGTGTGTAGAGCCGTCTGTCTTGCGACCAGCTTCTGATGAACGAGCATGCTGGAAAACCAGCATCTGATCAGTGCGGGCAGCCAATGGCTACCAGCACTGACTGATCTCTGTGTTCTGAATACACTCACCAGGAAAGCTGCAGAAATCCCCACTTCCTGCTTGCTGTTCGACACGGTGCTGTCCAGGGAGTTTAGATTAAGACGATTGGTCCAAAATTCCTCAGCGCCGATCACCTGACTGACAACAAGGTCTTTGTAGAGTTGGAACAAGACGGGGTCCTCCTTCAGCATCCTTAAAGGAAAAAAAAAAGTCAGACTTCAGAATCTAAAACAGTGTATGGAGCGAGCGAAGGGAAACCGACCGTATCCATGGTGACTAGAAATACAAGGTTGTGCTTCCAACATTTCAATGCTAAATAACTTGTAGTCAACATAACAACTTACAATACATACAAACTATTCTCACTGAAAGAAAACAAAGTTAATCTCTACAAAGATGGAGGCATTTTCCTCCTCCTCCTCCAGATCCCCTATACCTCTCCTCCTCCAGATCCCCTATACCTCTCCTCCTCCAGATCCCCTATACCTCTCCTCCTCCAGATCCCCTATACCCCTCCTCCTCCAGATCCCCTATACCCCTCCTCCTCCAGATCCCCTATACCCCTCCTCCTCCAGATCCCCTATACCCCTCCTCCTCATCCCCTATACCCCTCCTCCTCCTCCTCCAGATCCCCTATACCCCTCCTCCTCCTCCTCCTCCTCCAGATCCCCATTACCCCTCCTCCTCCTCCCCTATACCCCTCCTCCTCCTCCTCCTCCTCCTCCAGATCCCCTTTACCCCTCCTCCTCCTCCTCCAGATCCCCTATACCCCTCCTCCTCCTCCTCCAGATCCCCTATACCCCTCCTCCTCCTCCTCCAGATCCCCTATACCCCTCCTCCTCCAGATCCCCTATACCCCTCCTCCTCCTCCAGATCCCCTATACCCCTCCTCCTCCTCCAGATCCCCTATACCCCTCCTCCAGATCCCCTATACCTCTCCTCCTCTTCCAGATCCCCTATACCTCTCCTCCTCTTCCTTCAGATCCCCTATACCTCTCCTCCTCCTCCAGATCCCCTATACCTCTCCTCCTCCAGATCCCCTATACCCCTCCTCCTCCAGATCCCCTATACCCCTCCTCCTCCAGATCCCCTATACCCCCCCTCCTCCTCCTCCAGATCCCCTATACCCCTCCTCCTCATCCCCTATACCCCTCCTCCTCCTCCTCCAGATCCCCTATACCCCTCCTCCTCCTCCTCCAGATCCCCTATACCCCTCCTCCTCCTCCTCATCCCCTATACCCCTCCTCCTCCTCCTCCAGATCCCCTATACCCCTCCTCCTCCTCCTCCTCCAGATCCCCTTTACCCCTCCTCCTCCTCCCCTATACCCCTCCTCCTCCTCCTCCTCCTCCTCCTCCAGATCCCCTTTACCCCTCCTCCTCCTCCTCCAGATCCCCTATACCCCTCCTCCTCCTCCTCCAGATCCCCTATACCCCTCCTCCTCCTCCTCCTCCTCCAGATCCCCTATACCCCTCCTCCTCCAGATCCCCTATACCCCTCCTCCTCCTCCTCCTCCTCCAGATCCCCTATACCCCTCCTCCTCCTCCTCCTCCTCCAGATCCCCTATACCCCTCCTCCAGATCCCCTATACCTCTCCTCCTCTTCCAGATCCCCTATACCTCTCCTCCTCTTCCTTCAGATCCCCTATACCTCTCCTCCTCCAGATCCCCTATACCTCTCCTCCTCCAGATCCCCTATACCTCTCCTCCTCCAGATCCCCTATACCCCTCCTCCTCCAGATCCCCTATACCCCTCCTCCTCCAGATCCCCTATACCCCTCCTCCTCCAGATCCCCTATACCCCCCCTCCTCCTCCAGATCCCCTATACCCCTCCTCCTCATCCCCTATACCCCTCCTCCTCCAGATCCCCTATACCCCTCCTCCTCCTCCAGATCCCCTATACCCCTCCTCCTCCTCCTCCTCCAGATCCCCTATACCCCTCCTCCTCCTCCTCCAGATCCCCTTTACCCCTCCTCCTCCTCCTCCAGATCCCCTATACCCCTCCTCCTCCAGATCCCCTATACCCCTCCTCCTCCTCCTCCAGATCCCCTATACCCCTCCTCCAGATCCCCTATACCCCTCCTCCTCCTCCTCCAGATCCCCTATACCCCTCCTCCTCCTCCTCCAGATCCCCTATACCTCTCCTCCTCTTCCAGATCCCCTATACCTCTCCTCCTCTTCCTTCAGATCCCCTATACCTCTCCTCCTCCTCCAGATCCCCTATACCCCTCCTCCAGATCCCCTATACCCCTCCTCCAGATCCCCTATACCTCTCCTCCAGATCCCCTATACCTCTCCTCCAGATCCCCTATACCTCTCCTCCAGATCCCCTATACCTCTCCTCCAGATCCCCTATACCTCTCCTCCAGATCCCCTATACCTCTCCTCCAGATCCCCTATACCTCTCCTCCTCCTCCAGATCCCCTATACCTCTCCTCCTCCTCCAGATCCCCTATACCTCTCCTCCTCCTCCAGATCCCCTATACCTCTCCTCCTCCTCCAGATCCCCTATACCTCTCCTCCTCCTCCAGATCCCCTATACCTCTCCTCCTCCTCCAGATCCCCTATACCCCTCCTCCTCCTCCAGATCCCCTATACCTCTCCTCCTCCTCCAGATCCCCTATACCTCTCCTCCTCCTCCAGATCCCCTATACCTCTCCTCCTCCTCCAGATCCCCTATACCTCTCCTCCTCCTCCAGATCCCCTATACCTCTCCTCCTCCTCCAGATCCCCTATACCTCTCCTCCTCCTCCAGATCCCCTATACCTCTCCTCCTCCTCCAGATCCCCTATACCTCTCCTCCTCCTCCAGATCCCCTATACCTCTCCTCCTCCTCCAGATCCCCTATACCTCTCCTCCTCCTCCAGATCCCCTATACCTGTTTTTCTCCTCCAGCTCCTTGTTGGCCTTCCTTTTGAATTTGGGAAGCAGCTGCTGCAGAAGCTCTTTCACGGCATCTCTTTCTTTTATTGCTGTGCTTTCATTCGAGAAATGGAAGTTTGATGACTCCCCCGCGTGGAGGACAAGTTGCAGCTGGACTTTCGCTTTGCCATCTGGGCTGATCTTTTGACCTGGAGGCAAACACAGACAGGCACTGGTAAAGTCAAAGTGCTGAGAATAATCTCTACCCCCCCCCCCCAAGTGGATGAAGTCACTGCTGTCTAGCGAATGGATAGGCTGCATTCTCAGTGATGTCACCGGTCTCTAACGAATGGATAGACTGTTCTCATTGAGGTCACCAGCCTTTAGTGCAGGGGTAAGCAACCTGGGGCCTTCCAGCTGTTGCAAAACTGTGTGCCTACCCCATGATTTCCAATGAGTACCATTTATATCTGTGCGACTTCAAAACTTCAAAACTAGCCCCTGTACTACTTTGGTCCATAGACCTCAAGTTCACACAGACCTTCCATAACATCGCGTCAAAGTCGCGGTAGCGTGAAAGGGGCCTAATGCTTGCAGCACAAGGTTTAAAAATACTCAATCTTGATTGGGAAAGTGAATTTCTACTGTAACGCAGGATTACATACGCTCATGACCTATATGTGCTGCGCTTTCCATTTAGTAGTGCAGCACAAATACTGTGCCTCGCTGCTCCGGCCAATTGGGTGCAGATCTACAGATCAGCTCATCTCAGTTTGTGGGTGGCTTGTTCCGCCAGTGATTAGACGGCCATCAAAAGAAAGCAAAGAGTCGTCATCACCAGGAAACAGGGACCAGTGAACAGCAGGAATTTAAAAAAAATAGAATTAACCACTTAAGGACCGCCTCCTGCACATTTGCGTCGGCAGAATGGCACGGCTGGGCACAAGCACGCACCTGTACGTCCTCTTTAAAGAGCCCAGCCGTGGGTCGCGGGCGCGACCCGGTCCGAAGCTCTGTGACCGCGACGATCGCCGCTGGAGTCCCGCGATCGGTCCCCGGAGCTGAAGAACGAGGAGAGGTGTGTGTAAACACAGCTTCCCCGTTCTTCACTGTGGTGCTGTCATTGATCGTGAGTTCTCCAATATAGGGAAACAAGATCAATGACGTCACACCTACAGCCACACCCCCCTACAGTTAGAAACACATATGAGGTCACACTTAACCCCTTCAGCACCCCCCTAGTGGTTAACTCCCAAACTGCAATTGTCATTTAAACCGTAAACAATGCATTTTTATAGCATTTTTTGCTGTGAAAATGACAATGGTCCCATAAATGTGTCAAAATTGTCTGATGTGTCCGCCATAATGTCGCAGTCACGAAAAAAAAAAAAAAAAAAACGCTGATCGCCGCCATTAGTAGTAAAAAAAATAATTATTAATAAAAAAGCAAAAAAATATCCCCTATTTTGAAAACACTATAAATTTTGCGCAAACCAATCGATAAACGCTTAACGCAATTTTTTATTACCAAAAATAGTTAGAAGAATACGTATCGGCCTAAACTGAGGAAAAAAATATATATTTTTTATATATTTTTGGGGGATATTTATTATAGCAAAAAAATATATATATATTGCATTTTTTTCAAAATTGTCGCTCTATTTTTGTTTATAGCGCAAAAAATAAAAACCGCAGAGGTGATCAAATATCACCAAAAGAAAGCTCTATTTGTGGGGGGGAAAGGGCGCCAATTTTGTTTGGGAGCCACGTCGCACGACCATGCAATTGTCAGTTACAGCGACGCAGTGCCGAATCGCAAAAACTGTCCGGGTCCTTTACCTGCATTTTGGTCCGGGGCTTAAGTGGTTAAGTTTCTCACCAACTTGGAAGGCGCCTGAAACTCCACCATGGCCCCCCCCTTACAGAGGATACTTACACTTGATGTCTGCATACAGGTGGCTCACTGTGAACCGGTCCTTGCCTTCAGGGGCCCAGGCAATCCTCTCCGCCATCAGGTAAAGGGCCCCATCTTGTTTCTTCTGACGCACCTTCTTCACGATCAGTAACACTTCTTCGGATGATGTGGCCATGGTGGCGGTGCAAACGGCTGCTGGGGGGGGGATGTAGACAGGACAGGTGAGTTACGAGCTCGGCAACATATGGAAAGACAATAAAGAACAGAAGGGAAGTACTGGCAGGAGAAATGTAATGGATAATCTGATGAGTCATCACACAGCGAGGAGCGGAGATCAGAGCGCCGTCAGAACAAACACACGTTCACATTACAGAAAGCTGTGCTAGGATGTGCACTGTGACAATAAAGTTTTCTTATTCAATTATATACAGCTTGACGGGGGACGGTATACAACATCAAGATGAAGTTTAATCTGCTTTTATATTTTACCTTCACCTAGTCGTGGCCCGCCCCCCCCCCCCCCATCAAGAAGGTAATGATCCTTTTTTTAACCACTTGCCGACCAGCTCACGCACATGTACATCGGCAGAATGGCTTGTGTGGGCAAAATTCCTCCATACGGGCGCGCAAAGCCAGCGCAACGCGCCCGCCGCGAGCTCCATGACCGTGCCCACGCTGACTTGATGTCCGCCGATGTCCTACAGAACATCTCTACTGCCGCCACCGCCTTTCTGAGGTGATCAAATACCAACAAAAGAAACCTCTATTTGCCCATGGGGCACTGAATGGCAACATGGGACTGGCACTGGGATAAACAAGTGATGCCCAGCATTGCCATCAGTGCCACCCCTCAGTGCCCACCTATCAGTGCCCATCTGTGCCACCTCTGCAGAACATCTCTACAGAACATCTCTACTGCCACCTTTGCAGAACATCTCTACTGCCACCTCTGCAGAACATCTCTACTGCCACCGCCGCCTCTCTCTCCCCCCGCAGAACATCTCTACTGCCACCGCCGCCTCTCTCCCCGCAGAACATCTCTACCGCCGCCTTTCTCTCTCCCCGCAGAACATCTCTACCGCCACCTCTCTTCCCGCAGAACATCTCTACCGCCACCTCTCCCCCCCCGCAGAACATCTCTACTGCCACCACCACCTCTCTCTCTCTCCCCGCAGAACATCTCTACCGCCACCTCTCTCTCCCCCCGCAGAACATCTCTACCGCCGCCTTTCTCTCTCCCCGCAGAACATCTCTACCGCTGCCTTTCTCTCTCCCCGCAGAACATCTCTACCGCCGCCTTTCTCTCTCCCCGCAGAACATCTCTACCGCCGCCTCTCTCCCCGCAGAACTTCTCTACTACCACCGCCGCCTGCCTCTCTCTCTCTCCGCAGAACATCTCTACCGCCGCCTCTCTCCCCCCGCAGAACATCTCTACTGCCACCACCACCTCTCTCTCTCTCTCCCCGCAGAACATCTCTACCGCCACCTCTCTCTCCCCCTGCAGAACATCTCTACCGCCGCCTTTCTCTCTCTCCGCAGAACATCTCTACCGCCGCCTTTCTCTCTCTCCGCAGAACATCTCTACCGCCGCCTTTCTCTCTCTCCGCAGAACATCTCTACCGCCGCCTTTCTCTCTCTCCGCAGAACATCTCTACCGCCGCCTTTCTCTCTCTCCGCAGAACATCTCTACCGCCGCCTTTCTCTCTCCCCGCAGAACTTCTCTACCGCCGCCTCTCTCCCCACAGAACTTCTCTACTACCACCACCGCCTGCCTCTCTCTCTCTCCGCAGAACATCTCTACTGCCGTCGCCTCTCCCTAGACAGAACAACTCTACTGCCACCTCTCTCCCCGCAGAACATCTCTAACACCGCCTCTCTCTCTACAGAACATCTCTACTGCCGTCGCCACCTCTCCCTCTGCAGAACATCTCTACTGTAACCCCTGCAGACCATCTCTCCACTCACAGCATCCCCTATTTCTGCAGAACATCTTTGCTGTCACCCCTCTACCTTCTATGCAGAACATCTCTACTACCACCACCGCCTTTCTCTCTATGCAGAACATCTCTACTACCACCACCGCCTTTCTCTCTCCCCGCAGAACATCTCTACCGCCGCCTCTCTCTCTCTGCAGAACATCTCTACTGTAACCCCTGCCTCCATCTCTGCAGACCATCTCTCCACTCACACCATCCCCTATTTCTGCAGAACATCTTTGCTTTCACCCCTCTACCTTCTATGCAGAACATCTCTCCCATCTGCCACCCTTGCAGAACATCTCTTAATCCCCCCCATCTCTGCAGAACATCCCTTCTGCCACCACACTCCCATATCTGCAGACCATCGCTTCCATTGAACCCTCTTCTCTCCAGTCAGAGCATTTCACCCCTCTGCAGAACATCTCCCCCATCTGCCATCTCTGCAGAACATCTCTTCACTCCCCTCCCTCTCTGCAGAACGTCTCTCCTGTCACCCCTCCCCGCAGAGTCTCTCTCCTCCGGCGGTGGGTAGGTGGGGTGTATTGGAAGACATACTACCGGTAGAGGGGAAGTGGGGTGGGGGGAGGACAGACACATACCGCTCCGGTCAGACGCACAACGGCTCCATGCTCCCCGGCGGCCCCTCTAGCCGCTTCCTCTTCCCTTCCTCCAGCTCTGTGTACGAAGCCCCGCACCGACCAATCCAACCTTCCCCACACGCCGCTCCGCATTGGCTGCCCGGGAGGTCACATGACACCTCTGACAGGCAAGCTTAGGTACCGGGCTGCTCATTGGGTGACGGTGGTCACCTGCCGGGCTCAGGGCGGAGTTGCGGGCGGAGGAGCGTTGGGTTGGAGCTCTGTGGTCACGCGGTAGATGGAAGCCCAGCAATCCATGAACGACGTCTAGAATGTGGGCGTGGCTATAGGCTTGATAAACGGGAAGTATAAATGTGACGCGCTTCCTCCACCAACAAAATGGCCGCCTTAGTTCTCTGCCTCGGGATTATGCCTTATAAACTCCGTCATTGCCTTTAAATACTGATATAAATGGCGGCAAGGGGCCCCCGAATGTGTAAAATAAGAAAGTAACAAATTATTATGACATTAACATTAAAGTGGAACTTTACTCAGAGCCAGAGGTGCAGGTGAGTGGTCATGTCTGAGGAGGTGATGATCTGCTGGATGTTCTGGGGGGGGTACAGAGCACTGTGTTGGAGGTTCACATCAGAGTCCTGTGCCATGTCTGCGCCCCTCACCCGCTGTGTTTGCTCCCTTCCTCACCCGCCATGTCTGCACCCCTCCTCACCCGCCATGTCTGCACCCCCTCACCCGCCATGTCTGCACCAGTCCTCACCCGCCATGTCTTCACCCGTCATGTCTGCACCCGTCCTCACCCGCCATGTCTTCACCCGTCATGTCTGCACCCGTCCTCACCCGCCATGTCTGCACACGTCCTCACCCGCCATGTCTGCACCCGTCCTCACCCGTCATGTCTGCACCCGTCCTCACCCGCCATGTCTGCACCCCTCCTCACCCGCCATGTCTGCACCCCTCCTCACCCGCCATGTCTGCACCCCTCCTCACCCGCCATGTCTGCACCCGTCCTCACCCGCCATGTCTGCACCCGTCCTCACCCGCCATGTCTGCACCCCCTCACCCGCCATGTCTGCACCCGTCCTCACCCGTCATGTCTGCACCCGTCCTCACCCATCATGTCTGCACCCGTCCTCACCCGCCATGTCTGCACCCCTCCTCACCCGCCATGTCTGCACCCGTCCTCACCCGTCATGTCTGCACCCGTCCTCACCCACCATGTCTGCACCCGTCCTCACCCGTCATGTCTACACCCGTCCTCACCCGCCATGTCTGCACCCGTCCTCACCCGCCATGTCTGCACCCCTCCTCACCCTCCGTGTCTGCTCCCTCCCTCACCCGCCATGTCTGCACCCCTCCTCACCCGCTGTGTCTGCACCCGTCCTCACCCGTCATGTCTGCACCCCTCCTCACCCGCCATATCTGCACCCGTCCTCACCCGTCATGTCTGCACCCCTCCTCACCCGCCATGTCTGCACCCGTCCTCACCCGCCATGTCTGCACCCCTTCTCACCCGCCATGTCTGCACCCCTCCTCACCCGCCATGTCTGCTCCCTCCCTCACCAGCCACGTCTGCATCCCTCCTCACCCTCCGTGTCTGCTCCCTCCCTCACCTGCCATGTCTGCACCCCTCCTCACCCGCCATGTCTGCACCCCTCCTCGTCCTCCGTGTCTGCTCCCTCCCTCACCCGCCAATGCCGTGTCTGCACCCCCCTCCCGCCCGTCGTGTCTGCACCCCTCCTCACCCTCCGTGTCTGCTCCCTCCCTCACCCGCCGTGTCTGCGCCCTTGCTCATCCGCCATGTCTGCATCCCCTCACCCGCCAATGCCGTGTCTGCACCCCCCTCTCGCCCGTCGTGTCTGCACCCCCCCCCTCACCTGCCATGTCTTCACCTGCCATGTCTGCCCCCCCCTCTCGCCCGCCGTGTCTGCCCCCCCTCTCGCCCGCCGTGTCTGCCCTCCCCTTCTTGCCTGCCGTGTCTGCACCCCTCCTCACCCGCTGTGTCTGCGCCCCCCTCTTGCCCGCCATTTCTGCGCCCCCTCTCGCCCGCCATGTCTGTGCCCCCCCTCACCTGCCATGTCTTTATCCTCCATATCCGCACCTGCCGTGTCTGCACCCCTTTCACCCACCGTGTCTGCACCTCCCCTCTCGCCCGCCGTTTCTGCACCCCCCCTCACCCGCTGTGTCTGCGCCCCCTCTCGCCCGCCGTGTCTGCACCCCCCCTCTTGCCCGCCGTGTCTGCACCCCCCCTCTTGCCTGCCGTGTCTGCACCCCCCTCTCGCCCGCCGTGTCTGCACCTCCCCTCTCGCCCGCCGTTTCTGCACCCCCCCTCACCCGCTGTGTCTGCGCCCCCCTCTCACCCGCCGTGTCTGCACCCCCCCCCTCTTGCCTGCCGTGTCTGCACCCCCCTCTCGCCCGCCGTGTCTGCACCCCCCCTCTCGCCCGCCATTTCTGCACCCCCCCTCACCCGCTGTGTCTGCGCCCCCCTCTCGCCCGCCGTGTCTGCGCCCCGCCATTTCTGCGCCCCCCTCTCACTTGCCATGTCTGTGCCCCCCCTCACCTGCCATGTCTTTATCCTCCATATCCGCACCTGCCGTGTCTGCACCCCTCTGATCCGCCGTGTCTTCATCCGCCATGTCTGCACACCCCCCTCTCACCCGCCGTGTCTGTACCCCCCCCTCTCACCCGCCGTGTCTGCACCCCCCCTCTCACCCACCGTGTCTACTCCCCACCTCTCGACCGCCATGTCTGCGCCCCCCCTCTCGCCTGCCATGTCGGTACCCCCCCCTCACCTGCCATGTCTTCATCCGCCATGTCCGCACCTGCCGTGTCTGCACCCCTCTGACCCACTGTGTCTTCATCCGCCATGTCTACACCCCCTCATTGTCTGGCTATAGTAGATCAGTGAATGGATATTTGTTGGTCTTCTCTCTCTCCACCGAGGGACACCTGCCATGCCTGCTGGTTGCGGACAACAGAGTCCAGGAAGCATGGTGGGGGGGGGGGTTGCCAGGGAGCACACCTTTGAGGTCACAGAGAGCAATCAAATACATATGGGCATTAGGGATGCCACCTGTCCAGGATTAACCTGGACAGTTTGGGTTTGGAATCATCAGACTGCCTGAAACCTGGACACATTATCCAGACTGGACAATGGCTGCTCAGCAGGATTGCTGTCTGCAGTTGTCTGAGCTGAAAGTGTCTGTTACACTCCTCCACACTGCCCAAAGCCCGGCGCCGTGCCTCAGAAAAGGAAAGTGGGGGCCAGAAATTTGAAGTCCAGCAGCCTCAGATACATCTGAATGAGAGGTGCTGACTGCCAAGGGGTGAGTGAGCTCACCATCCATCCCCGTCTGTGACTGAAGTCTCCCCCCTTCTCTCTCCTGCCTCTAAATAAGTACACTAAGGTAATTCAGAGTTCTCAGAGCACCCCTTACATCAGAGTTCTCCTTTACACCAGAGGCCACAGTGTTCCCCTTAGATCAGGGTTCGTAGAGCGTCCCTCGCGTCAGAGTCCCCAGAGTTCTCCCTTACATCAGAGTCTGCAGAGTAAGTTTCCCTTACAGTGAATGGGAACTCTGCGAGTTCAGATGTAAAAGGGGAACTCTTGTTATTACCGTCATATGATTAGATGTGTTATTTAACCACTTCAGCCCCAGACCATTATGCAGCTTAAAGACCTGGCCACTTTTTGTGATTCGGCACTGCATCGCTTTAACTGACAATTGCTTGGTCGTGCGACGTGGCTCCCGAACAAAATTGGCGTCCTTTTTTCCCCCACAAACACTTTTGAAAAAAATTCAATATTTTTTACTTTTTGCTGTATTATTACAGCAAAAAAGTAAAAAATATTGAATTTTTTTTCATATTTATATATCCTCAAAAAATATATAAAAAAAGTTTTCTTTCCTCAGTTTAGGCCGATACGTATTCTTCTACATATTTTTGGTAAAAAATAAGCAATAAGCGTTTATTGATTGGTTTGCGCAAAAGTTATAGCGACTATCAAATAGGGGATAGTTTTATTGCATTTTTATTAATATTTATTTTTCTAGTAACGGCGGCGATCAGCAAATTTTATCGTGACTGCGACATTATGGCGGACACTTTTGACAGTATTTTGGGACCATTGTCATTTTCACAGCCAACAGTGCTATAAAAATGCACTGATTACTGTAAAAATTACGCTGGCACTGAAGGTTGATAACCAGGAGGGGGTGCTGTAGGGGTTAAGTGTGCCCTAATGTGTGATTCTTACTGTGGGGGAGGGCGTGGCTTGGCGTGTCACGTCACTGATCGTCGTTCCCTATGACAGGGAACAGACGATCAGTGTTGGTCACACTAGGAAGCAACTGTTAAATCGATGGGTTTAGTTCCGCTTATACCGAAAGTGCAGTTGGGATTGGAAAACATGTAGAAGCAGTATATGAAACCTAGCAACCAAATGAAAAGTGTAGAATGAAAAGTGACAGCACATAAGAAATAAATCGCAGTTGACGCCCACGAAAAATTCAATCTGCAAAATACATAGAGATAGATCTCAGAGTTCTCCAGTAGCACGCCTTCAATGTCTTGCGTTGGCCTCTAGGTGGCACACTTCTCTCACGTTAGGCCATATTCATCCCGTCTCCAATGTTGAAAAGTTTCTGCTGAAATGGGAAAAGGAGATTGTCAGGATGCAGATGAAGTATTTACCTTGCTATAAACTTTCATCTTGTGTTCGTGGAGCAGAACAATCTTTGCATTACTGCTGCTTTCAGTGGCGGCTGGTGCTCAAAATATTTGGGGGGGCGCAAACGAAAAAAATAATAATTGCAGCCTCACTGTGCCCATCAAATGCAGCCACTGTGCCATCAATTGTCACCACTGTGCCATGCCATCAGATGCAGTCACTGTGCCATGCCATCAAACGCAGCCACCGTGCCATCAATTCGCACCACTGTACCATGCCATCAAACGCAGCCACTGTGCCATCAATTGTCACCACTGTGCCATGCCATCAGATGCAGTCACTGTGCCATGCCATCAAACGCAGCCACCGTGCCATCAATTCGCACCACTGTACCATGCCATCAAACGCAGCCACTGTGCCATCAATTCGCACCACTGTGCCATGCCATCAAATGCAGTCACTATGCCATGCCATCAAATGCAGTCACTGTGCCATGCCATCAAACGCAGCCACCGTGCCATCAATTCGCACCACTGTGCCATGCCATCAAACGCAGCCACTGTGCCATGCCATCAAACGCAGCCACTGTGCCATGCCATCAAACGCAGCCACTGTGCCATCAATTGTCACCACTGTGCCATGCCATCAAACGCAGTCACTGTGCCATGCCATCAAACACAGCCACTGTGCCATCAATTATCACCACTGTGCCATGCCATCAAACGCAGCCACTGTGCCCATCAATTGTCGCCACTGTGCCATCAATTGTCACCACTGTTCCATGCCATCAAATGCAGTCACTGTGCCATGCCATCAAACGCAGCCACCGTGCCATCAATTCGTACCACTGTGCCATGCCATCAAACGCAGCCACTGTGCCATGCCATCAAACGCAGCCACTGTGCCATCAATTGTCACCACTGTTTCACGCCATCAAATGCAGTCACTATGCCATGCCATCAAAAGCAGCCACTGTGCCATCAATTCGCACCACTGTGCCATGCCATCAAACGCAGTCACTGTGCCATGCCATCAAACGCAGCCACTGTGCCATCAATTGTCACCACTGTGCCATGCCATCAAACGCAGTCACTGTGCCATGCCATCAAACACAGCCACTGTGCCCATCAATTGTCGCCACTGTGCCCATTCATGTCACTGTGCCCATTCATGTCACTGTGCCCATTGATTGTCGCCACTGTGCCCATTGTCGCCACTGTGCCCATTGATGCCACTGTGCCAATTGTCCCCCACTGTGCCCGTTAATTGTCGCCACTGTACCCATTGTCATCACTGTGCCCATTGATGTCACTGTGCCCTTTAATTGTCACCACTGTACCCGTTGATGCCACTGTGCCAATTGTCCCCCACTGTGCCCGTTAATTGTCACCACTGTACCCATTGTCGCCACTGTGCCCATTGATGTCACTGTGCCCATTAATTGTCTTCACTGTACCCATTGTCGCCACTGTGCCCATTGATGTCACTGTGTCCTTTAATTGTCGCCACTGTGCCCATTTTCGCTGCTGTGCCCTATGAAATCCCCCCCTCCTTCCGCCTGGCACTTACCTTTCTGGGAGTCAGCCATCCTCCTTCTACGTCCCTCGATGTCTTCTCCCGCCCTCGATGACGCTTCAGCCAATCAGGTTACTGGTAACCAGAACCGGTGAACCTGATTGGCTGAGACGCCTGTCAGTCTTATCCAAGGAACGCACCCCCCGTACGTCCCCTGGATAAGCATTCGGAAGGCTGAGGGCGGCTGGCTCTGATAGGCACTTCCGCACAGCCAACCAGCTGCCGTTATTTAGGTGGCCGGCGCTCAAGGCGCACTGAAAACTGATTGGAGGGGGGGGGGGTGTCCCTTCCCTCCAATCAGCTCTCACAGTGTGTATTTTCAGCTCTCTGCCCCCTGCTTTCTGAAAGTTTAGACAAGCTTTATAACCCCCAGCCCCCTCCCCTTAACACAGCACACAGGAACAGAGCTTAGGGTTGTCAATCACAGGCTGTGTGCTGGATCTCCCCCAGTTACCAGTTTTCTCTTGGTGTCAGGAAAACTTGTCAGAAGTGATTCATACAGAGAGCAGAGGACAGAAATGACACTTAGGGGGGGATTTACTAAAACTGAAGAGTACAAAATCTGGTGCAGCTCTGCACAGAAACCAATCAGCTTCCAGTTTTTTTTTTTTTTTTTGTCAAAGCTTAATTGAAGAAGCTGATTGGCTCCCATACACGGCTTCACCAGATCTTGCACTCTCCAGTTTTAGTAAATCTCCCCCATACTGCTCAGGCGTGAGAGAAGTGCACACTATAGAGGTATATGCTTTGATTTACAACCACTTTAAGACTGCCCATTGCACATATACTGTGGCAGGGCGGCTCTATTGCATGAAACGGCGTACCTGTATGTTGTTACATGTAATAGATACAGGGGTGGCGGCACGAGGGCCAATGCAAGTGCACGGCAGCTGCCATCGCTCCTCACAGAGGTAGAACGGGGATTTGCCCATGTAAACAAGTCAGATCCCCGTTCTGATGGAGGGGAGAGAGAGAAAGAGATCAGCTGTTTCTAGTGATCAGGAGCAGCGATCTCTCTCTACTCCCAGTCAGTCCGTTCCCCCGACAGTTAGAAAGCACCTCCCTAGGGAACACTTAACCCTTTGATCTCCCCCTAGTGTTAACCCCCTTCCCTGCCAGTGCTATTTATACAGGGATCAGTGAATTGTTATAGCACTGATCACTGTATTGGTGTCACTGGTCACCAAAAAGTGTCAGATTTGTCTGCCGCAATGTCGCAGTCCCCCTGAAAATCGCTGATCCCCGCCATTAATAGTAAAAACAGGTCTAAAATTAATACTTTTCCCTATTTTGTAGAAGCTATAAGTTTTGCGCAAACCAATCAATATACGCTCATTGAATTTTTTTCAAACTGATGAAAATAATTATTTTTTACATTTTTTTTATTTGGATATTTATTATAGCAAAAAGTAAAAAGTTTTTTTTTTTTTTTCAAAATGTGTGCTTTTTTGGGGGGGGTTTATAGCACTGTTCGCTGTATAAATGTCAATGGTCCCAAAAATGTGTCAAAAGTGTCCGATGTGTCCGCCGTAATGTCCTGACAAAAATCACAGATCGCCGCCATTACTAGTAAAAAAAATAATAATAATAAAAAAAAAAAAAAAAAATTCATAATTCTATCACCTATTTTGTAGGCGCTATAACTTTTGCACAAACCAATCACTATACACTTATTGCGATTTTTTTTTTTAACAAAAATATGTAGAAGAATACGTATCGGACAAAACTGAGAAAAAATGTTTTTTTTTTAATTGGATATTTATTATATCAAAAAGTAAAACATTTTGTTTTTTTTTCACAATTGTCGCTCTATTTTTGTTTATATCGCAAAAAAATAAAAACCGCAGAGGTGATCAAATACCACCAAAAGAAAGCTCTATTTGTGGGAAAAAAAGGACGTCAATTTTGTTTGGGAGCCACGTCGCACGACCGCGCAATTGTCATTCAAAGCGTGACAGCGCTGAAAGCTGAAATTTCGCCTGGGCAGGAAGGGGGTATATGTGCCCAGTAAGCAAGTGGTTAAATAATTTTGAAGCCAAAAATACAAATGTTTACACGTGTGCAATAAATGAAAAATTGCTGTGGAGGGGAAGTGGTTGAGATCTCTATATTCGGTGTGATCACCGACCTTCCCTGGACGCAGAATGGGGCCCCTTGTTTAACACGCAGGGAGCCCGATTTAGGGACTGCATGCTAAGCAGTGTACAGACTGTGACCTGAATTCCCTTCTCATTGTTATTTTTCTCCTTCATTGGAGACACAAAGCTGACATTCCTCTGTAAATCCTTAAAACTGGGGAGGAATGAAGGGCGAGCGAACCTGAGAAAATACCCAACCATGCGTCAAATCTTATTATCTCTGTGATTGCACAGGGGGGGACCGCGTCCTGCGCGCCTCGCTGAACCGTGTGCGTCCACCACCTGCAGGGCCGCCATCGGGAATTATGGGGCCCCTTACACAGCTTCAGGCATGGGCCCCCTGGAGCGGAGAACCGGGGGGGGGGGGATATATATATAAAATTAAAAAATATCTAAAAAATAGATGGGGGCCTTAATAAAATATAAAAAAATATATATATTTTTTTATAAAAAATAAATAAAAAAAGGGGGGGTTGCTATCTGGGGGCCTCCGTTTTTTGTTTGTTTTTAAAGGGGGTTGCCATCTTTATAAAATAAAAAATAGTAGTGGTCTCCGGACCACTAAAAAAAAAAAAAAGATATATATTTTTTTTTAAAGGGGGTTGCCATCCGGGCCCCTGGGGACCTCTGGGCCATTTAATAATAATAATAATAATAAATATAATATATATATATATATATATATATATATATATATATATATATATATATAAAAAATAGAAAATAGTAGTGGTCTCCGGACCACAAAAAAAATGTTTTTTTTTTTTTAAAGGGGGTTGCCATCCGGGCCCCTGGGGACCTCTGGGCCATTTAATAATAATGATAATATATATATATATATATATATATATATATATATATATATATATATATATATATATATATATAATAAAATAAAAAATAGTAGTGGTCTCCGGACCACAAAAAAAAAAAAATCTTTTTTTTTTTAAAGGGGGTTGCCATCCGGACCCCTGGGGACCTCTGGGCCCTTTAATAATATATATATATATATATATATATATATATATATATATTATATATATATATATATATATATATATAAATAAAAAAAAATAGATTTTTTTTTATAAAAAAAAGGGGGATTGTCATCTGGGGATCTCCGGCCCTTTAATAAAAAATAAAATAAAAAATATTAATTTTATTTTTATTTTTTTATAAAAAATAAATAAAAAAAAGGGGGGGGTTGCCATCTGGGGCCCTGGGGACCTTTTTTTAAAGGGGGTTGCCATCCGGGCCCCTTACAGGTGTACTGCCTGTACCCCCCTGATGGCAGCCCTGACCGCCTGACACTCCCAGCTTTATAACATTATTCGGGTTTACATCCACTTGTTTCCTAGGGAGTGATTACTACTGTGTGGGGGCGTGGCTTGGCGTGTGACATCACTGATCGTCGTTCCCTATGACAGGGAACAGACGATCAGTGACAAGCCACAGAGAAGAATGGGAAAAGGTTTGTTTACACTCACCTCTCCCCGTTCTTCAGCTCTGTGACCCGATCGTGGGACACCGGCGGTGATCGGGTTCCGCGGGCGCGGTTACGAAGCACAGGACCAGGTTGCTTCGTGGGCTTTAAGACCGTGGGCTCTTAAAGGTGACGTACATGCTTGTGCCCAGCGGTGCCCTTCTGCCGACGTATATCGGTGTAAAGGGGTCCTCAAGTGGTTAATAGGTGTCCCTCATTCCCACCTCAGAAAGTGTCACATTCCATAATCGCAGACACCCCCCCCCCCCCCCGGGCCCTGGCTGTGCTATGTTGTGCTACAGAATGCGAACTTTGACTTTGTTGCCTTGATTTGCAGCGGACGCGGTACAAAGTGCAGTCTATAAATAAACAGCAGCCAGGTTGTGCCACCTCTGTCTGTCTGTGCCAGGAAACGGCCCTGAGAAACAATTCAATGTTATTTCATGCGTTCAGATAGCACCAACAGATGCTGTGGCGCAGCTTTGCTCACACAAGAGCTTACAATCTAATCTCCCTAGCAGGGTCACACAAATACCGTTATGATGGGAGATGGTCAATGGAAATCTGTGTTGCATTTTTGTAGAAAATGCCTACAAATCTGCACCCCGAGGCTCCGTTTTCCACTCGTGCAACTTGTCCTGACTGCAAAATCGCATTACGAGTTGTACCCCATGAATTCCAATGTATACCGTTCATAGCTGTGCGACTTTAACCACTTAAGCCCCGGACCAAAATGCAGCTAAAGGCCCAGGCCAGGTTTTGCGATTTGGCACTGCGTCGCTTTAACAGACAATTGCGCGGTTGTGCGACGTGGCTCCCAAACAAAATTGGCGTCCTTTTTTTTCCCACAAATAGAGCTTTCTTTTGGTTGTATTTGATAACCTCTGCGGTTTTTATTTTTTGCGCTATAAACAAAAATAGAGCAACAATTTGGAAAAAAATTCAATATTTTTTTCTTTTTGCTATAATAAATATCCCCCAAAAACATATATAAAAATGTTTTTTTTCCTCAGTTTAGGCCGATACGTATTCTTCTACCTATTTTTGGTAAAAAAATCGCAAATAAGCGTTTATCGATTGGTTTGCGCAAAATTTATAGCGTTTACAAAATAGGGGATAGTTTTATTGCATTTTTATTAATTGTTTTTTTTTTTACTACTAATGGCGGCGATCGCGATTTTTTTCGTGACTGCGACATTATGGCGGACACTTCGGACAATTTTGACACATTTTTGGGACCATTGTCATTTTCACAGCAAAAAATGCATTTAAATTGCATGGTTTATTGTGAAAATTACAGTTGCAGTTTGGGAGTTAACCACAAGGGGGCGCTGAAGGAGTTAGGGTTCACCTAGTGTGTGTTTACAACTGTAGGGGGGTGTGGCTGTAGGTCTGACGTCATCGATCGAGTCTCCCTATAAAAGGGATCACTCGATCGATGCGCCGCCACAGTGAAGCACGGGGAAGCTGTGTTTACATGCGGATCTCCCCGTTCTTCAGCTCCGGGGAGCGATCGTGAGGGGGTGGCTAGAAAGGAATAGCCGCCCCCTCATCCCGGATCGCTCCCACACGATTTCCGACCGCCGCATGTACCGCGGGTCGGACCCCCGACCCGCGGAAAGGCAGGGACGTACATGTACGCCCATATGCCTGTACGTGCCATTCTATGGAGGTATATATACATGCGGCGGTCGTTAAGTGGTTAAAGTAGTCCCTGCACTACTTTGCTCCGATGCGATTTGCTGTCCAAAGACCTCAAGAATACACAGGCGTGGCATCAAGTTGCATTGAATAAACGTGGCAAAAATATTGCGGCAAAAATCACGCGACTTTTAGCTCGCAATAGTGGAAACTTAGGCTGAATTTCGAGGGCTACAAGGATCATTTAACAAAAGGGAAACTAAATCAGAGAGGAGCACAAAGGAGGCAATTTTGGCTCATAAAAGGAAATCTGGCATCTTATGGTGTCTCCTCTTTGGCAGGGAATTTACTGATAGGCAAAGCTTCTTTTATTTTTTTTTGCTTTTTTTGTATAGAGTATAGGAGGGGTATGTCGCCCCTTTATTTTATTGCCATCTGTCCCATTGGAGAGATTTCCCTTCACTTCCTGTCCCATAGCCAAAACAGTAAGGGAGAGGAAATCAAAAAGTTTTCTCTAGCAGTGGGGCTGTGTCCGCATTGCAACTTCAGCATTTAAGAGGCACTGCAGTCTGCTGACATCATTTGTAATAAAAAAACATCTTTGCCATTCTGAAGCTTCCCTCCAACCACTTTGCATATTATTTTCTATATACTGTGATTCTGTACTTGCCAAATATGCTGCAGAAATCTCCCTCCGCTGAGTCTGGCTGCAGCCATTTTAACTGTGGGCAGCTGAAGCTGCTGCCTGTTCACTTCCTGGATTTACACAGACACACGGCTCCAGCTCTGCAGCTCTCATTGGCCCTCTTGTGACTCATCCCCCCTCCCTTCCTGGCAAACTCTCACGAGAGAGAGAGAGCTGTGCATGATGTCAGAAGCCTAGGCTAATGACCAGAAACGGAAACGGGGAGTGGGCTGTATAAGGAAACGGGGAGTGGGCTGTATAAGGAAACGGGGAGTGGGCTGTGTAAGGAAACGGGGAGTGGGCTTTATAAGGAAACGGGGAGTGGGCTGTATAAGGAAACGGGGAGTGGGCTGTATAAGGAAACGGGGAGTGGGCTGTATAAGGAAACGGGGAGTGGGCTTTATAAGGAAACGGGGAGTGGGCTGTATAAGGAAATGAGAAGTGAGCTGTATAAGAAAACGGGAAGTGGGCTGTATAAGGAAACGGGAAGTGGGCTGTATAAGGAAACGGGAAGTGGGCTGTATAAGGAAACGGGGAGTGGGCTGTATAAGGAAATGGGAGGTGGGCTGTATGAGGAAACGGGGAGTGGGCTGTATGAGGAAACGGGGAGTGGGCTGTATAAGGAAACGGGAGTGGGCTGTATGAGGAAACGGGGAGTGGGCTGTATGAGGAAACGGGGAGTGGGCTGTGTGAGGAAACGGGGAGTGGGCTGTGTGAGGAAACGGGGAGTGGGCTGTGTGAGGAAACGGGGAGTGGGCTGTGTGAGGAAACGGGGAGTGGGCTGTGTGAGGAAACGGGGAGTGGGCTGTATAAGGAAATGGGAAGTGGGCTGTATAAGAAAAGGGAAGTGGGCTGTATAAGGAAACGGGGAGTGGGCTGTATAAGGAAACGGGGAGTGGGCTGTATGAGGAAACGGGGAGTGGGATGTATAAGGAAACGGGGAGTGGGCTGTGTAAGGAAACGGGGAGTGGGCTGTATAAGGAAACGGGGAGTGGGCTGTGTAAGGAAACGGGGAGTGGGCTGTGTAAGGAAACGGGGAGTGGGCTGTATAAGGAAACGGGAAGTGGGCTGTATAAGGAAACAGGGAGTGGGCTGTATAAGGAAACGGGGAGTGGGCTGTGTAAGGAAACGGGGAGTGGGCTGTATAAGGAAACGGGGAGTGGGCTGTATAAGGAAACGGGGAGTGGGCTGTATGAGGAAACGGGGAGTGGGATGTATAAGGAAACGGGGAGTGGGCTGTATAAGGAAACGGGGAGTGGGCTGTATAAGGAAACGGGGAGTGGGCTGTGTAAGGAAACGGGGAGTGGGCTGTGTAAGGAAACGGGGAGTGGGCTGTATAAGGAAACGGGAAGTGGGCTGTATGAGGAAACGGGGAGTGGGATGTATAAGGAAACGGGGAGTGGGCTGTGTAAGGAAACGGGGAGTGGGCTGTATAAGGAAACGGGGAGTGGGCTGTGTAAGGAAACGGGGAGTGGGCTGTGTAAGGAAACGGGGAGTGGGCTGTATAAGGAAACGGGAAGTGGGCTGTATAAGGAAACAGGGAGTGGGCTGTATAAGGAAACGGGAAGTGGGCTGTATAAGGAAACGGGGAGTGGGCTGTATAAGGAAACGGGGAGTGGGCTGTATGAGGAAACGGGGAGTGGGATGTATAAGGAAACGGGGAGTGGGCTGTATAAGGAAACGGGAAGTGGGCTGTATAAGGAAACGGGAAGTGGGCTGTGTAAGGAAACAGGAAGTGGGCTGTATAAGGAAACAGGAAGTGGGCTGTATAAGGAAACGGGGAGTGGGCTGTGTAAGGAAACGGGGAGTGGGCTGTGTAAGGAAACGGGGAGTGGGCTGTGTAAGGAAACGGGGAGTGGGCTGTGTAAGGAAACGGGGAGTGGGCTGTGTAAGGAAACGGGGAGTGGGCTGTGTAAGGAAACGGGGAGTGGGCTTTATAAGGAAACGGGGAGTGGGCTGTGTAAGGAAACGGGGAGTGGGCTGTATAAGGAAACAGGGAGTGGGCTTTATAAGGAAACGGGGAGTGGGCTTTATAAGGAAACGGGGAGTGGGCTGTATAAGGAAACGGGGAGTGGGCTGTATAAGGAAACGGGGAGTGGGCTGTATAAGGAAACGGGGAGTGGGCTGTATAAGGAAACGGGGAGTGGGCTGTGTAAGGAAACGGGAAGTGGGCTGTATAAGGAAACGGGAAGTGGGCTGTATAAGGGATTTAGTGTCAGGATAAAAATGTTTTGCTATCCAAAGTTAAAACAACAAGAAGGGCAGAAGATTTAATAGATGGAAAGATGAAAAAACTACTGAAGGTCCACTTAGATAAAAGGTGAGCGTTCCCATGCAGTAACGGGTTATATTGTATGGAATTATTTTGTTACATTTGTAACATGAATTGTATCTCATTGAATTTGTTACATTTGCGACTTTGGCAACCTGAATGTGATGAAGATCTTCAGGTCCGGGGACTTGTCATTATGGTTCCCCTATCCAGATGGTTCCTGTTCCTTGCAGACGGAAACCTCGGCCGGCATCCAGGCTCATTCCTTAACCACTTAAGCCCCGGACCAATATGCAGCCTAAAGACCCAAGGTGTTTTTACAGTTCGGGACTGCGTCGCTTTAACAGACAATTGCGCGGTCGTGCGACGTGGCTCCCAAACAAAATTGGCGTCCTTTTTTCCCCACAAATAGAGCTTTCTTTTGGTGGTATTTGATCACATCTGCGGTTTTTAGTTTTTGCGCTATAAACAAAAATAGAGCGACAATTTTGAAAAAAAAGCAATATTTTTTACTTTTTGCTGTAATAAATATCCCCCAAAAACATATATAAAAACATTTTTTTTCCTCAGTTTAGGCCGATACGTATTCTTCTACCTATTTTTAGTAAAAAAAATCGCAATAAGCGTTTATCGATTGGTTTGCGCAAAATTTATAGTGTTTACAAAATAGGGGATAGTTTTATTGCATTTTTATTTTTTATTTTTTTTTTACTACTAATGGCGGCGATCAGCAATTTTTTTCGTGACTGCGACATTATGGCGGACACTTCGGACAATTTTGACACATTTTTGGGACCATTGTCATTTTCACAGCAAAAAATGCATTTAAATTGCATTCTTTATTGTGAAAATGACAGTTGCAGTTTGGGAGTTAACCACAGGTGGCGCTGTAGGAGTTAGGGTGCACCTAGTATGTGTTTACAACTGTTTGGGGGTGTGGCTGTAGGAATGACGTCATCGATCGTGTCTTCCCTATAAAGGGAATGACGCGATCGATGCGCCGCCATAGTGAAGGACGGGGAAGCCGTGTTTACACACGGCTCTCCTCGTTCTTCAGCTCCGGGGAGCGATCGCGACGGAGCGGCTATAAACAAATAGCCACGCCGTGGTCCCGGATCGCTCCCCGAGCGGACCCGACCGCCGCATGTAGCGGGGGGGGTCCCGATCGGACCCCCCACCCGCTAATAGGCGAGGACGTACCCATACGCCCATGTGCCTGTACGTGCCATATTGTGGACGTATATGTACATGGGCTGGTCCTTAAGTGGTTAACATCCCCATGGATTGGAGGATGTTAAAAAAAAGAGCCAGGAGGCCGAGCGAGCGGAGCCAGGAGGCCACTTTCCTCAAATTCCACGTCGCCCTGGATGCCGGCCGAGGTTTGGAGATTTCCGTCGGCAAGGATTGCGCCTGCGCAGTCCTTACAGGAACCATCTCGATAGCCGGAACCATATCGGCAGATCACCGGCCAGTGTGGCGATTGCCAGAGGTCCACTCTTCAGCAGGGTGTGCCGGGCTTTTACTGAAAATATAAAGGGTTGCAAAAACCGCCGTTGGCAATTAATAAAACCGCCACGTCGCCATCATCCTCCACCGTTTACTGCGTCCCACTCAGAATTCTCCCAAGGATGAGCCGAGCTCTGTGAATTATGTATGAAGACTTGTTCACAGCCCACTCTGAAATCCCTCCGATCCCTGAGCACTGTATATGGATCATCGGAAGAACAAGGGTCCATAAGAGGGGAAGGCGCCGTGTTAGAGGGGGGGGGGGGGGGCGATAATTCATGTGCCCAGCTGCCCGCAGTAAGGAGACCATCACTGCCAAGGTTACATAAGTCACTCCTTGGCTCAGATGCCCCCGTCCTCAGTGACTGAGCAATTCGGAGTATGTCAGTTGTATTTTTATAACTGACCGGCTGTGCATACTGTGCCCCTCTATTTAGACAGATGTGTCCAAATTCCATGGCGATCGTCTTCCCATGGCCTGACGCTAATTGTACAATACGAGGGGGGGGGGGGGGGGATTAATGAACCACTGTAGAAACCCCAAGACACCTGCCAACATCCCAAATGCATATTTTTTCTGCATTTTTCTTACTACATTTTATTGTATTTACAGCCCCTATTTGCTCCCCTCAGTGGGGGTAATTTATAGTGTCTGGGGCAGATCCACAGAGAGAGTACGCCGGCGTATCTACTGATACGCCGGCGTACTTTCAAATTTCCCGCGTCGTATCGTTGTTTTGAATCCTCAAAACAAGATACGACGGCTTCTGGGTTAGGCGTACGTCTTCGGATCCAAGATGCAATTCTTCGGCTTCTGCTAGGTGGCGTTCCCGTCGTTTTCCGCGTCGAGTATGCAAATTAGCTATTTCCGACGATCCACGAACGTACGAGCGGCCGGCGCATTCCTTTACGTCGTCTCTAGTCGGCGTATAGTTAAAGCTGCTATTTCGTGGCGTACTCAATGTTAGGTATGGCCGTCGTTCCCGCGTATAATTACAATTTTTTTTTTTTTTGCGTAAGTCGTTCGTGAATCGGGATGGACGTAAGTTACGTCCAGGTCAAAACCAATGATGTCCTTGCGACGTCATTTCGCACAATGCACGGCGGGAAATTTAGGGACGGCGCACGCGCAGTTCGTTCGGCGCGGGGACGCGCTTCATTTAAATGAAACGCGCCCCCTACCCGCCCAATTTGAATTCTGCGCCGCTACGCCGCTTGAGATACACTACGCCGCCGTAACTTACGGCACAAAATCTTTATGGATTCGAACCAAAGCCAGGTAAGGTACGGCAGGGTAGCGTATCTCAGATACGATGCGCCGGGGCAGATCTTTGTGGATCTGCCCCTCTGACTGCTTACGGTCCCGTATGTTGCACAGAGTTGAGTTTTGTGCCTGGCTACACCTGCGTGTGCCCTGCTGAGTTATAAAGTGATGCTAAAGCTTCGTGTTTTTTTATTTTTTTTTATTTAAATAACGAACTTGTCATACTTACCTCCACTGTGCTATTAGTTTTGCACAGAGTGACCCCGATCCTCCTGCTCTGGGGTCCAACGGCGGCTCTCCCGGCTCCTCTCCGCATTAGATAAACCCCACTGGGAAGCTCTCTCCCGAGGGGGTTACCGTGCGGGCGCACTCCTGTGTCATTCATTTGGCGTCCATAGACGCCAAGTGTATGACTCGGCCCCGCCCCCTGGCACCTGCATTATTGGATTTGATTGACAGCAGCGGGAGCCAGTGGCTGCGCTGCTATCAATCTATCCAATCAAAGCGGGGGACTCGGTGGAGAGGAGGATGGCGGGGACGTGCCGAGTAGATGAACGGGTTCAGTTAAGTAAAACGGGGGGGGGGGGGGGGGGGGGTGGCGTGATTGCCAGGTCTTTTTTCACCTTAATGCAAAGGAAACGTTAAGGTGAAAAAACACAAACCTTTACAACACCTTTAAGTCTGATGTCCTGCTGGAAAATACCAATAATATGCACCCGATGTTTTTTTTTTTTTTATGCAAAAGATATTAACAAGTATACATACGGGAAAAAAAAATGACTATACTTAAAGCGGTTGTAAACCCCCCCCAAAAAAAACCTGCAAGACAAAGGCATAATGAGCTAGTATTCCAAGCATACTAGCTTATTATCAATTACTTACCTTAGATCAAAGCCCCCGTAGCGGTCCTCGGACACGTCCTCCGTCGCCGCCATGATACCCGGATTGACTTCCGGTTATCGCCGCTCCGGTGCTGTGACTGGCCGGAGCAGTGATGGCGTCACTCCCGCGCATGCACGCGGAACGTCACGATCCCTGCGTATGCGCACATTTCCGGCACTTTCCGGCAGGCTCCCATTCAAGAGCCGCCGCGCTTAGTGCACCATAGACATCGGTGCCCGCTTTTCTGCATATATCTCCTTAACCATGTAGGTTAAGGAGATATTGCAAGCACCGACAGGTAAGCCTTAATGTAGACTTACCTGTAGGTGCAAGTATGACAAGAGGGTATACAACCGCTTTAAATTCCTTGTTACATCCAATCATTTATTCTCCCTAAGTCCCCATTCCCCCCCCCCCAAAAAAAACCCTACCACCTCCCAGACAATCCCTCCCCCTCTCTGCCCCCCCCCCTCCTCCTAAGCCTCCATTATGATCCTATATCCACAGGATTTTGTTATACTCCATGCATTTCCCCCATATATTCCGGTATGTCTCCAATGAGCCATCTACTGTACGGATTGTTTCTTTTATGGATCTCACCCATTCCACCCTTACTACCTACTCCTCCATATTCGGGGCTTCTTGAATTCTCCATAGACTCAGGATCAAGCTATGGTCCATGTGTTAACCTTATTGAATATTGTATTGATTGTCTTTTTATTGTATCTATAAATTTTGTGCACTCTTTTCTTCTCCCCTGAAGAAGGAATATATACAAAACATTTTGCGAAACGCGTTGGATTCAGCTTGAAGCCTGTTGGGCCACTATTCCATCCTGTCCGGCTCGGTGCTCCAGCCCACCTTATGAATTGCGTGCTTGTTTTGTTATTTTATCATCATGCTATGCGCTTATGTATTTTATTGTTCCCTCTTAGGAAATACTTTTATATTATGTGACAAAGAAACTTTGTTATTTTATACCTTGTATTACTTTTTCACACTCCCCTAACCAGCAAAGTCCACGCTGGGGCAATTTCTTTCCTAATTGTACAATACATGCAAAAATCATCGACAACCTAAAGTAGATCTGAACTCTGATGGCTGAAGCCCCGTGTATCATAAACAATTCATACGCCATTTTGTTCTATTACCACCCCCCAGCGGACCTTTAAGTGGCCGTTAATGTCTGCTTGAATGGGATGCCAATTCAAAGTGAATGGACTGGCATCCACCTCAGCGGGCCAAAAATTGGACCTGAACCTTTCTTGGCAGCTCAGCGCTCTTGTGTGTTCCCATGCACCGCGTCGCCTTGCTTTGCAGCTCACCTCTATCAGCAAGGTGCATTGGGGTACAATTCAAGAGCAATGGCACCACATTGCAGCATGCCAACTAGCCACACGTTGCACTAATGCGCACAGGAACACACGCATCCCCACAATGCAATACTGCTGAATTTCATATTATTCTCTAGTATTCTTATGCCTAGTGTCTGTGCTCGTGGTATCTTACCAGACGGGGTGTCCTGAGCACAGAATATCCCTCATTAATGTCCCAGTTCCTCATGTGTTCCAGGTCAGCAAAGGGTTACATTCTGTCCTTCACACAGAGGAACTCGGAGGACATTGACTGACATTTCCAGCTTCATATTTGGCACCCGAGCTTCTGCTTGACCTTATAAATCTGACCTTCGCTTGACCTCCAGCTGACAGATCCATTGCCTTGTCCAGTCTCTGAATTCTCGGATCACGTCTGTAGTTCCAACATACAAGGGTTTGCTTTTAGGACCCTGGTGCCCAACCTGCAGCCTAGTGACAATTGTTGTGTGGCCCTTGGACCCCAGTAGTCGGTATTGGAGTTGGGGTATTGATCTACAGTGGGGATCGAATGTTTGGGCACCCCAGGTAAAAATTTGTATTAATGTGCATAACGAAGCCAAGGAAAGATGGAAAAATCTCCAAAAGGCATCAAATTACAGATTAGACATTCTTATAATATGTCAAAAAAAGTTAGATTTTATTTCCATCATTTACACTTTCAAAATTACAGAAAACAAAAAAATGGCATCTGCAAAAGTTTGGGCACCCTGCAGAATTTATAGCATGCACTGCCCCCTTTGCAAAGCTGAGACCTGCCGGTGTCATGGATTGTTCTCAATCATCGTCTGGGAAGACCAGGTGATGTCAATCTCAAAGGTTTTAAATGCCCAGACTCATCTGACCCTCCCCCAACAATCAGCACCATGGGTTCTTCTAAGCAGTTGTCTAGAAAACTGAAAGTGAAAATAGTTGTCGCTCACAAAGCTGGAGAAGGCTATAAGAAGATAGCAAAGCGTTTTCAGATGTCAATATCCTCTGTTCGGAATGTAATTAAGAAATGGCAGTTATCAGGAACAGTGGAAGTTAAAGCAAGATCTGGAAGACCAAGAAAAATATCAGACAGAACAGCTCGCAGGATTGTGAGAAAAGCAATTCAAAGCCCACGTTTGACTGCATGATCCCTCCAGAAAGATCTGGCAGACACTGGAGTTGTGGTACACTATTCCACTATAAAGAGATACTTGTACAAATATGGTCTTCATAGAAGAGTCATCAGAAGAAAACCTCTTCTACGTCCTCACCACAAAAATCAGTGTTTGAACTTTGCAAATGAACATATAGACAAGCCTGATGCATTTTGGAAACAAGTTCTGTGGACCGATGAGGTTAAAATAGAACTTTTTGGCCGGAATGAGCAAAGGTACGTTTGGAGAAGAAAGGGCACAGAATTTAATGAAAATAACCTCTGTCCAACTGTGAAGCATGGGGGTGGATCAATCATGCTTTGGGGTTGTATTGCAGCCAGTGGCACAGGGAACATTTCACGAGTAGAAGGAAAAATGGATTCAATAAAATTTCAGCAAATTTTGGATGGTAACTTGATGCCATCTGTGAAAAAGCTGAAGTTGAAGAGAGGATGGCTTCTACAAATGGATAATGATCCTAAACACACCTCAAAATCCACGGGGGATTACATCAAGAGGCGTAAACTGAAGGTTTTGCCATGGCCTTCACAATCTCCTGACCTCAACATAATTGAAAATCTATGGATAGACCTTAAAAGAGCCGTGCGTGACAGACAGCCCAGAAATCTCAAAGAACTGGAAGACTTGTGTAAGGAAGAATGGGCAAAGATACCCCAAAAAAGAATTGAAAGACTCTTGGCTGGCTACAAAAAGTGTTTACAAGCTGTGATACTTGCCAAAGGGGGCAGTACACGATATTAAAGTGGATGTAAACCCCCCCAAAAAAATTTGATGTCACAATGTAGATTATAAGATTTCCTATCATCTGTGCCCAGTCTTGCACCACAGAGTTAATCCAGCTCTGAGCAATCCTCTTTTATTGTTCAGTGAAAATTAACAGACTTTCAGATAAAAACCTGTCTAAATAAAAAGTCCTTTCCGTCCCCTTGCTTCGAGTGACATACATTACCTCTCACAATGAACTGTGGATCACCCCCCATATTATGATAAACATCCAGGAATGTGCATGTGTCCAACTAGTGCACAAGATATGTAAAAACCCTGTCACTCGAAGCAAGGGGACGGAAAGGACTTTTTATTTAGACAGGTTTTTGTCTTCCCACTGATCACCAATGTAAGGGACATTCTTCTCACTGATCACCAATGTAAGGAACATTCTTCCCACTGATCACCAATGTAAGGGACATTCTTCCCACTGATCACCAAAGTAAGGGACATTCTTCCCACTGATCACCAATGTAAGGGACATTCTTCCCACTGATCACCAATGTAAGGGACATTCTTCCCACTGATCACCAATGTAAGGGACATTCTTCTCACTGATCACCAATGTAAGGAACATTCTTCTCACTGATCACCAATGTAAGGGACATTCTTCCCACTGATCACCAATGTAAGGAACATTCTTCTCACTGATCACCAATGTAAGGGACATTCTTCCCACTGATCACCAATGTAAGGAGCATTCTTCCCACTGATCACCAATGTAAGGAACATTCTTCCCACTGATCACCAATGTAAGGGACATTCTTCCCACTGATCACCAATGTAAGGGACATTCTTCCCACTGATCACCAATATAAGGGACATTCTTCCCACTGATCACCAATGTAAGGGACATTCTTCCCACTGATCACCAATGTAAGGATCATTCTTCCCACTGATCACCAATGTAAGGAACATTCTTCCCACTGATCACCAATGTAAGGAGCATTCTTCTCACTGATCACCAATGTAAGGAACATTCTTCCCACTGATCACCAATGTAAGGGACATTCTTCCCACTGATCACCAATGTAAGGAACATTCTTCCCACTGATCACCAATGTAAGGAGCATTCTTCTCACTGATCACCAATGTAAGGGACATTCTTCCCACTGATCACCAATGTAAGGAACATTCTTCTCACTGATCACCAATGTAAGGAACATTCTTCCCACTGATCACCAATGTAAGGAACATTCTTCTCACTGATCACCAATGTAAGGAACATTCTTCCCACTGATCACCAATGTAAGGAGCATTCTTCTCACTGATCACCAATGTAAGGGACATTCTTCCCACTGATCACCAATGTAAGGAACATTCTTCCCACTGATCACCAATGTAAGGGACATTCTTCTCACTGATCACCAATGTAAGGAACATTCTTCCCACTGATCACCAATGTAAGGAACATTCTTCTCACTGATCACCAATGTACGGAACATTCTTCTCACTGATCACCAATGTAAGGAACATTCTTCCCACTGATCACCAATGTAAGGAACATTCTTTCCACTGATCACCAATGTAAGGGACATTCTTCCCACTGATCACCGATGTAAGGGACATTCTTCTCACTGATCACCAATGTAAGGGACATTCTTCCCACTGATCACCAATGTAAGGGACATTCTTCCCACTGATCACCAATGTAAGGAACATTCTTTCCACTGACCACCAATGTAAGGAACATTCTTCCCACTGACCTCCAAAGCCTTTCGGCTTCATGCCGGCAACCCTACTGCACATGTGCAAGGCCTGCTCCTCTCTCCTACTGTCCCGGCAGCCGGGGGAGGGAGGAGGAGAGAGCCCTGCCCTGATGGCACGGGCCACGCCCCGGACTCCCGGAAGTGAGAGTCAAAGAAAGTTGCCAATTTCTGAATCTCCAAATTATCAAATTTTCGAATGTCCGAATTTCAGAGCTTTCGGATTTCCAAACTTTCAAATTTTCGGATTTCTGAACGTGCGATTTTTGTAATTTGCCAATTTCCGAATATTTGAATTTTATGGATTTGCGAATTTACGAATATTCAAATTGATAAAAATATTTGAAAAAATGCGTTAAACGGGTTTGTCGAAATTCGTTAAACTAATTTCCAATGAAAGGAATTGCGCTTGTCTAGCCCCCGCCCCCGGTTGTTGGGAAGTGACATTTTGCTTATCTAGTAGAGTCATTAACAACATAACGGGATTATAAACGTACCTGGGATAAATGGGCTCATTAGTGATTGGTTAATAATTTATGAGATGCAAAGCTTGTCCATGGCAACAGCAACACACCTTTTATATCTTACAATCCTCCATTATTCATGACACAGACAAAAGTCTCCACAGATCAATAGGGTGTATTATTGATTTCTACGGCTGACCTCCATCCCCCGCTCTCTATATACTTTCTACAATATAAGCTTTTTATTTTTAGTTCATTCCCAGAAAAGAAAACATAAAAATATCTTCTTATAACTGGATTTCACTCCAGGATGATCTTCGACCTGATTGGATCAATTAGTGTAATTTTCATCCCACGCTAAATCCCGTGAATAGACCGACCGCCTTCTATCCGACTATATGATGTAAATGTACGATGTATATGTAAAGCGCTGCGTAAATTGACGGCGCTATATAAGTACCTTTAAAATAATATAATAATAATATAGTAATAATATAATATAGTAATAATAATAATAATAATAATATAGTAATAATAATAATAATATAGTAGTAGTAGTAGTAGTAATAATAATAATAAAATAGTAAGAGCCGGTTCACACTGGGGCGATGCAATGGAACCGTTCTAATAGAAGCGGCGCAAGTCGCTCCGACTTAGAAAAAGGTTCCTGTACAACTTTGGGGGCGACTCGGGGCGACCTGCATTGACTTCTATACAGAAGTCGTTTTGCTGGTCGCCTCTGAAGTCGTCCTCAGGACGACTTGCAGAGTCGCCCCCAAAGTCATGCCGTGGGAGTGTGAACCGGCTCTAATAGTAGTATAATAATAATAATATAGTAGTAATAATAATATAGTAATAATAATAATATATAAATAATAATAATATAATGATAATAATAATATAGTAATAATAATAATAATAATAATAATAATAATAATAATAATAATAATAATATAGTAATAATAATATAAAATAGTTATAATAATAATAATAATAAAAATAATAATATAGTAATAATAATAATAATATAGTAATAACAATATAATAATAATAATAATAATAATAATAAAAAAATAATAATATAGTAATAATAATAATATAGTAAAAACAATATAATAATAATAATAATAATAATAATAATAATAATAATAATAATATAGTAAAAACAATATAATAATAATAATAATATAATAATAATAATAATAATAATAATAATAATAATAATAATAATAATAATAATATAGTAGTAGTAATAATATAATAATAATATAGTAATAATAATATAATATAGTTATAATAATATAGTAATAATAATAATAATAATATAGTAATAATAAAAATAATTAGTAATAATAATAATATAGTAATAATAATATAATAATAGTAATAATAATAATAATATAGTAATAATAATAATATAATAATAATAATATAGTAGTAATAATAATAATAATATAGTAGTAATAATAATAATAATAATATTAATATAGTAATAATAATAATAATAATATAGTAGTAATAATAATAATAATAATAATAGACGGTTACGTGGCACATTTTGGGGACCAGTGACACCAATACAGTGATCAGTGCTAAAAAAAAAAAAAAAATGCACTGTCACTGTACTAATGACACTGGCAGGGAAGGGGTTAATAGGGGGGCGATCAAAGGGTTAAATGTGTGCCTAGGGGTGCATGATAACTGTGTGGGGGATGGTTTGACTGGAGCAAGAGAAAGATCCGTGTTCCTGCTTAGCAGGAACACAAGATCTCTCTCTTCCCCACTGACAGAACGGCGGTCTGCCTTGTTTACATAAGCAGACTGCCATTCTCAACGATTGCCGGGTTCTAAGTGGACATCGCGTCCGCAGGACCCGCTGATTGGCTCCCACTGTCTCAAACCAGTCCGGAAGAAGAGCTCAATGTACAGGTGCGTTGTTTTGCGCCCAGTATATGAGCGGTGGGCGGTCCGGACGCAGTTAAACTCCAACCAAAAAATGTAATATATTGCAACTTACCGATCATTCGTTTTCTTTTTTTTAGGCTTTTTTTCCCCCTCCGTTTTTACCTGATGTATTGGCCAGTAACACACCTCCTGTATTAGTGAAACTGGAGGAATGAGAACAGGAGGCACAGCAGACAGCAGCATTGTCAGCTTGGGGAAGATTTTAACATTTCCAGGAGCTGGGCTTTAATTTACGGAATAATTAATGTATTCATTTGTGTCTTTTATCTCTGCCTGGAGTTCCCCTTTAATAGAGCCAGACACAGAACAGCCCATAAGACAGGATGGGAGGAGATGAAAGAAGAGTCATTGCGTTGAGGAGGAGGAGGAGGAGGAGGAGCTCCTGATATTAATCATCAGACTGTGTGACTCATTTTATGGTTATAGTGAAACGCCTTCTCCATTCTTCCCCTGATTATATATACTGACTGTATATTACTTTCACACTTTGTTCTACAGCAGGGGTCTCCAAACTTTCCCTGTAACAATGCCCCATGATTGATGTTCATGAGAGGAATAGTGCCCCATCATTGGTGTCAGTGGGAGGAATCGTACCCCATCATTGGTGTCAATGGGGGGGAATAGTGCCCTGTTGTTGGTGTCAGTGGGAGGAATAGTGCCCCATCATTGGTGTCAGTGGGAGGAATAGTGCCCCATCATTGGTGTCAGTGGGAGGAATAGTGCCTCATCACTGGTGTCAGTGGGAGGAATAGTACCCAATTATTGGTGTCAGTGGGAGGAATCGTACCCCATCATTGGTGTCAATGGGGGGGAATAGTGCCCTGTTGTTGGTGTCAGTGGGAGAAATGGTGCCCCATCGTTGGTGTCAGTGGGAGGAATACTACCCAATTATTGGTGTCAGTGGGAGGAATAGTGCCCCATCGTTGGTGTCAGTGGGAGGAATAGTGCCCCATCATTGGTGTCATTGGCAGGAATTATGTCCCATTGTTAATGTCAGTGGAAGGAATTTTGCCACATGGGCCGAATAAAGGTATGCAAAGGGCCGCAGTTTGGAGAGCAGTGCTCTAGCCCAGTGATGGTGAACCTTGGCACCCCAGATGTGTTGGAACTACATTTCCCATGATGATCTTGCACTCTGCAGTGTAGTGGAGCATCATGGGAAATGTAGTTCCAACACATCTGGGGTGCCGAGGTTTCCTATCACTGCTCTAGGGGCCCATGCACACATGTGTAGACATTTTGTGTATCCGAATCACAATGGTAATGAATTTCAATGAATTCAAAATTAATTATAACGGGAACTAATTATATGAATTTCAAAATGGAAAAATATGACAATAACTCCAGTGAGGTATAAAAGTGAAATCTGAGGATGATTGTGACTTGGGCTTTGGAACATGCACATGATGTTTTCGTGTTTTTTCCATGTTTTTGTGTGAAAGTCGCCTAACTGGGAATTATGGGCCAGATTCACGTAGAACTGCGGCAGCGTAACGTATGGTAGTTACGTTACACCGCCGCAAGTTTTCATCGCAAGTGCCTGATTCACCAAGCACTTGCGATGAAAACCTACGCCGGCGGCCTCCGGCGCAAGGCGGGCCCATTCAAATGGGCGTGTGCCATTTAAATTAGGCGCGCTCCCGCGCCGGACCTACTGCGCATGCTCCGTTCCGTAATTCCTGTCGTGCTTTGCACGCCGTGACGTAATTTTTTCGAACGGCGACGCGCGTAGCGTAATTCCGTATTCCCGGACGGCTTACACAAACAACGTTATTTTTTAAATTTCGACGCGGGAACGACGGCCATACTTTATACAGCAATACGATTGCTGCGTAAAGTTAAGGCACTAAAAAAACCGACTAACTTTGCGACGGGAAACTAGACTAGCGGCGACGTAGCGAACGCAAAAATCCGTCGGGAATCGCCGTAACTCCTAATTTGCATACCCGACGCTGGTTTACGACGCAAAGTCCCCCCAGCGGCGGCCGCAGTACTGCATCCTAAGATCCGACAGTGTAAAACAATTACACCTGTCGGATCTTATGGATATCTATGTGTAACTGATTCTATGAATGAGTCGCATAGATAGAAACAGGGATACTCCGGCGTATCTCCACTATGAATCAGTCGCATAGATAGAAACAGAGATACGACGGCGTATCTCAGCTGTGAATCTGGCCCAATCATCTTATTTCACTTTTATACTTCGCTGTATTTATTCCAATACATTTATATTTCTAATTAATTTTTTAATTGGATTCCAAAATATAAAATATGCAAAATGAATCTGAATATCTGAAACTAATTCCAAAAATGATTCATTCCAACATAACGAATGTGACGAAACGAAGGAATCCGAAATGAAATGTGCGTTTTGTCACGCGGTGAACGCACCGGTGTGAACGCGGCGTTGTTGTTTCTAAAGATCTGATGATCCGTCTCTATATATTCTGTTACAAAGTTGAATGTCTGTGCGCACCATCCCCCGGTGATGAAACATGTTACACTCTGAGTGTAAGATCAGACAGGAAATGAGAAAGCACAACCATCATCATCACCCCCACTTCCAGTAATAACAGTTGGAGGACGCAATAACTGAGCGTGGCTGTGAAAGAAAAAGGCGTGTCCTATATACACAAAGGATGGCGGCTGAACCTGTTGACGTTTTTCTTTTCAATTCATTTCTAGGTGATTTCTCCATTATTGCACCATTCACCGCAGTCACTATCACAGGTGACACGATATAGACGGGTGCTTGTCCTCGTGTACTACTAGTTGTCACCCGGGCACAGGATGGGCACAAGCCAGGTTCTGATCAATTACAGACGGTATATATATATAAAATATTTAGTACATCTCTAGTACATGAATATTATCTCATGTTTTATATCTTTATTAATATACTGTGTGTGTGTGTATATATATATATATATATGCAGGGCCGGCCTTTGGGGTGTGCGAGCTGTGCGGCCGCACAGGGCGCCATGGGCAACAGGGGCGCCATGCGGCCATCCAGAGGCGTACTAAGGGGGGGCGGACCACCCCCGGGTACCACACACTGGGGGGTGTCAGACCGGCACCCCCCCGCAATTGTATTACACCCGCAGTGGCAGCGCCGCGGGTTTATGCAGCGGCACACTGGCACAGGGAGAGGCGAGCAAGCTACAGTGGCGAGGGGGAGTGCGGGTCTGCACTGAACGGGGGGGGGGGGGTCTGTATTTAACGGGTGGATACACTGAAGGGGGGTCTGTGTAACATGCAGGGGGTCCAGAGCTGCAGGGTTCTGTGTAATGTAAAGGGGTCCAGTGATGCAGGGTGCTGTGTAATGTAAAGGGGCCCAGAGGTGCAGGGTGCTGTGTAATGTAAAGGGGCCCAGAGGTGCAGGGTGCTGTGTAATGTAAAGGGGTCCAGAGATGCAGGGTGCTGTGTAATGTAAAGTTAAATTAAAACCAATTATTTGTTACAAATATTTTTTTCCTCTTTGTGTATGTTTAGGTGACCAGGGGGTGAGGGGTGAAGATGGGGGGGGGGGCGCCACAGGATTAGCTCGCACAGGGCGCCTAAACACCTAACGCCGGCCCTGTATATATGGCAGCAAGGGCAAAAAAAGTCTGGTGATCCCCCCCCCCCCCCCAGAGTCATCACTCCCATATATAACACTGTGCTCCCTGCACCCCCAGACTCATCACCCCTCATATATAACACTGTGCTCCCTACACCCCCAGACTCATCACCCCCATATATAACACTGTGCTCCCTGCACCCCCAGACTCATCACCCCCCATATATAACACTGTGCTCCCTGCACCCCCAGACTCATCACCCCCATATATAACACTGTGCTCCCTGCACCCCCAGACTCATCACCCCTCATATATAACACTGTGCTCCCTGCACCCCCAGACTCATCACTCCTCATATATAACACTGTGCTCCCTGCACCCCCAGAATCATCACTCCTCATATATAACACTGTGCTCCCTGCACCCCCAGACTCATCACTCCTCATATATAACACTGTGCTCCCTGCACCCCCAGAATCATCACCCCCATATATAACACTGTGCTCCCTGCACCCCCAGACTCATCACCCCTCATATATAACACTGTGCTCCCTGCACCCCCAGACTCATCACTCCTCATATATAACACTGTGCTCCCTGCACCCCCAGAATCATCACCCCCATATATAACACTGTGCTCCCTGCACCCCCAGACTCATCACCCCCCATATATAACACTGTGCTCCCTGCACCCCCAGACTCATCACCCCTCATATATAACACTGCTCCCTGCACCCCCAGACTCATCACCCCTCATATATAACACTGTGCTCCCTGCACCCCCAGACTCATCACCCGTCATATATAACACTGTGCTCCCTGCACCCCCAGAATCATCACCCCTCATATATAACACTGTGCTCCCTGCACCCCCAGACTCATCACCCCTCATATATAACACTGTGCTCCCTGTACCCCCAGACTCATCACCCCTCATATATAACACTGTGCTCCCTGCACCCCCAGACTCATCACCCCTCATATATAACACTATGCTCCCTGCACCCCCAGACTCATCATCCCTATATATAACACTGTGCTCCCTGCACCCCCAGACTCATCACCCCCCATATATAACACTGTGCTCCCTGCACCCCCAGACTCATCACCCCTCATATATAACACTGCTCCCTGCACCCCCAGACTCATCACCCCTCATATATAACACTGTGCTCCCTGCACCCCCAGACTCATCACCCGTCATATATAACACTGTGCTCCCTGCACCCCCAGAATCATCACCCCTCATATATAACACTGTGCTCCCTGCACCCCCAGACTCATCACCCCTCATATATAACACTGTGCTCCCTGCACCCCCAGACTCATCACCCCCCATATATAACACTGTGCTCCCTGCACCCCCAGACTCATCACCCCTCATATATAACACTGCTCCCTGCACCCCCAGACTCATCACCCCTCATATATAACACTGTGCTCCCTGCACCCCCAGACTCATCACCCCTCATATATAACACTATGCTCCCTGCACCCCCAGACTCATCATCCCTATATATAACACTGTGCTCCCTGCACCCCCAGACTCATCACCCCTCATATATAACACTGTGCTCCCTGCACCCCCAGACTCATCACCCCTCATATATAACACTGCTCCCTGCACCCCCAGACTCATCACCCCTCATATATAACACTGTGCTCCCTGCACCCCCAGACTCATCACCCGTCATATATAACACTGTGCTCCCTGCACCCCCAGACTCATCACCCCTCATATATAACACTATGCTCCCTGCACCCCCAGACTCATCATCCCTATATATAACACTGTGCTCCCTGCACCCCCAGACTCATCACCCCCCATATATAACACTGTGCTCCCTGCACCCCCAGACTCATCACCCCTCATATATAACACTGTGCTCCCTGCACCCCCAGACTCATCACCCGTCATATATAACACTGTGCTCCCTGCACCCCCAGACTCATCACCCCTCATATATAACACTATGCTCCCTGCACCCCCAGACTCATCATCCCTATATATAACACTGTGCTCCCTGCACCCCCAGACTCATCACCCCCCATATATAACACTGTGCTCCCTGCACCCCCAGACTCATCACCCCTCATATATAACACTGCTCCCTGCACCCCCAGACTCATCACCCCTCATATATAACACTGTGCTCCCTGCACCCCCAGACTCATCACCCGTCATATATAACACTGTGCTCCCTGCACCCCCAGAATCATCACCCCTCATATATAACACTGTGCTCCCTGCACCCCCAGACTCATCACCCCTCATATATAACACTGTGCTCCCTGCACCCCCAGACTCATCACCCCCCATATATAACACTGTGCTCCCTGTACCCCCAGACTCATCACCCCTCATATATAACACTGTGCTCCCTGCACCCCCAGACTCATCACCCCTCATATATAACACTGTGCTCCCTGCACCCCCAGACTCATCACCCCTCATATATAACACTGTTCTCCCTGCACCCCCAGACTCATCACCCCTCATATATAACACTGTGCTCCCTGCACCCCCAGACTCATCACCCCTCATATATAACACTGTGCTCCCTGTACCCCCAGAATCATCACCCCTCATATATAACACTGTGCTCCCTGCACCCCCAGACTCATCACCCCTCATATATAACACTGTTCTCCCTGCACCCCCAGACTCATCACCCCTCATATATAACACTGTGCTCCCTGCACCCCCAGACTCATCACCCCTCATATATAACACTGTGCTCCCTGTACCCCCAGAATCATCACCCCTCATATATAACACTGTGCTCCCTGCACCCCCAGACTCATCACCCCTCATATATAACACTGTGCTCCCTGCACCCCCAGACTCATCACCCCTCATATATAACACTGTGCTCCCTGCACCCCCAGACTCATCACCCCCCATATATAACACTGTGCTCCCTGCACCCCCAGACTCATCACTCCTCATATATAACACTGTGCTCCCTGCACCCCCAGACTCATCACCCCTCATATATAACACTGTTCTCCCTGCACCCCCAGACTCATCACCCCTATATATAACACTGTGCTGCCTGCACCCCCATTATATATTAATTTCCCTGCTGCACCCCAGAACTCAGCCTCCTCTTCTCTCTGGTCTCATCACTACATCCTTCCACTGATATCCCTCCGCCCGCCGCAGGACCTGATCACAGGCACGTCCTCCGCTCTATGCAAATGAGGGCGGTGACGTAGAGACAGCTGACACTATATCTGTCTCCTTCCAGCCGGGGATCTCTGCGGATCGGAGCATCGACGAGCAGAGAGGACCCGGATCAAACCTAGGTGAGGGTGTTGGGGGGGGGGGGTCCCAGTCCCAGTCCCAGTCCCAGTCCCAGTCCCAGATGATCATGGCGGATAGATAGTCAGATAGGGGGGCTGTATTCCTGGCAGAGCCTTATCAGATATTGATACTATGTATTTAATTTTTTTTTTTATATATATGTATTTAAATATACAGGAGTCTGCTTAATTATACACATACCCTTTTTGCAATATGCATTTCTGCTACTTTTTTTTTTTTAAACATGAGATATATATATATATATATATATATTATAATATTTTATATTTATTTTTTTAAACCAAGTAGCATAATTGCATATTACAAAAGCAAAAATGTAGCAATACCATGCAGTTATTTCCAAAAAAATAAACAAAAAAAATATATAAAAAAAATAAATAAATTTTATATATATATATATTTGTGTGGTGTCAATGTATATGATGCAATGATGTAGCAATAATATGCATCCTTTTAAAAATCTAAAATAAAAACATACGTCCTTTTTCTTTTTTTTTGCAAAGGATGCATGTTATTGCTACATTGTTGCATTGCATACATTGACTCCACACCAATAAATATATTCTTAGCACAGAAATTTATTTTTAGGACTGAACCATTTCTAATGAAATCTGTAACGCCTTGCACCGATGACCCCCAGGTCATGGATTATCAGCAGACGTAGGGCAGGGTGACACGCATTTCTTAGCCGCGCTCCAGTGCTGTAAATTGCTCCAGTCCCTTGGAAGTGCCTTCTCCACGCCTAGGGCACGTAACGATGAAGATTTTCTGTCCGCTGTGCGCCTGGATTTATTTATAGCCTGGGTTTTATTGGAGGTTCTTTGATATAAAAAAACAAGTGGGTGCTGGTGGGTTGGTGCTGTGATTGGCACTGGCCCTCCTGCTGTAGCTGGGTACTGATGGCAGGGGGGGGGAGTGAGTCAGCCTGTGGGGGTTTTTGTCTCTGCAGGGTGGGGAGACATCTGGCTGGGAAATATATCTCAGAAGGGGTGGAACAGCTTCAAGTTCTCAGTTATGGAACTACAAATCCCAGCATGACCCATCGACCCGTGAACATGCTAAGCGTTGTCGTTCCAAAATGGCTACAGATTGGTTTGCTCAACATGCCCTGCCAAGAATGTGACTGCATTGGAGGAATGGGCAAGAGAAAATGTTGCCCTGTGTTGCAATGCGCTGTGAAGCGATACGCATGGTGCATTTTGGATGTGCCAACCTGCATTTAAAAAAATGCAACAAGTCTAAAAGGCATGCCAAGCAAATTAATGCATTGGGCTGTGAGCGCTTTAAGGACCCCCCCCCCCCAATGGTTAATTTTTCTGTCAGTCTCTGGTATTTTGTATTCGTGAGATCTCTGCGCTGAGTTCCTGGGTCCTATGCCTGTTATGAGGGGTTCCCACCATCCCTGTGCTGAGTCCCCGGGTCTGTACACCTGCTGTGCCCATTATGAAGGGTTCCCACCATCCATCCCTGTACTGGGTTCCCGGGTCTGTACACCGTCTGTGCCCCCCATCCCTGTGCTGAGTTCAAGGGTTGGTACACCTTCTGTGCCCATTATGAGGGGTTTCCATCATCCCTGTGCCGAGTTCCCGGGTCTGTACACCTTCTGTGCCCTTTTGAGAGGCTCCTGCCATCCCTGTGCTGAGCTCCCAGGTCTGTACATCTGTTGTGATCTCACTGTTGGGAGTATCCAAGGCCTATACAAAAAAACAGGGGCCCGACTGAGCCCACCTGCCTCCGTCCATAATTAAATTATCACTTTGAGGCGGACTGACGCTTTTAATTTATTTTCTGGGCTCCTATTGGTTCTTCCGTTCCCTGTGCATCATCAGTTTATACCTCTGATTACATCATAGCGCCATTAAGCAAGTAGAGGCCTAAGCTTTCCTAAGCTGATTAAAACCCAACGTAGAATTCACTATGGCCGATTCCTTTCTAGCAAGAGACACGGTTTCTGATGTTGGCAGATTTTTTCTTTTTTTTGGTAAAAAAAAAGGGGGCAACATAAATTATTTCATTTTTTAGTTCCTGTAAGAATTTGATACGCTGCACGTCTGCAATACGGAAAGGTTGCAGCGTTTGACCTCTGCGTGGCCCTGGGGGTCATTGGCAGGATAGGATGTGGAGCAATTGCTTGCCTCAGCTTGGGAGAAGAGAAAAAGCTTTATGATTTGTATCCAGCTGGGTTATTGGCATGGAATCAAATATAAATTGGGAATAACGAAATAAAAAAGAATAAAAAGAATACAAAGAATAATCAAAGATAAATAATGTAAAAAAATAATAATCAAAGTAGGAATAAAAAAAGTATTTTATTAATTTTTTTAATAAAGGATAAGAATAGGAATAATTAAGAATATTCAATAAGAATAAATAAGAATAAATAAAAGAATAAGAATAATCAAAAATAAGAATAAAAAGAATACAAAAAAAGAATAACAATTAAAAAAAATATTGTGATATGCGTTTTACAATTTTTTTTAATTGTTCTTTTTTTGTATTCTTTTTCTTATTTTTGATCTTTTTTTTATTCTTCTTTATTCTTATTTTTATTATTTTTTTATTCTTTTTTTATTTTTATTCTTTTTTTTTTCTTTTTCTTCTTTTTTTATTTTTTTATTTATTATTTTTTTATTTTTTTATTCTTATTTTTATTCTTCTTAATTATTCTTAAGCTTAATTCTTATTCTTAATTATTCCTATTCTTATTACCCTTATATATTATTGACAATGGTTTTGTCCAGGGTCATTTTCTTCACTTGCTTGATCATCTGTCGTATTCAGGAATTGCAGATCCCTGGGGTGGAATGTTCCATTTTCAGGGATGTACCACTTCCGCATCACTGTGTCCTTGAATAGGAACCTTCATCTGTCCTCCAGCGTGACCATCGCCTCATTGCTCATCACTTAGCTCTACTCAACCGTTCCGTCTGCTAATTAGATGAGCCGTCTCCATGACACAATTATTGAATTGGTTTCTATGATTCTATTGGATAGCACTTTACTATATCTCTGCGTATGGCGGGTGTAATGTACAATTACTGCATATTTATTGCAGAATTTAAGCATCTAGTTGGGATGTATTGATAATAAAAAACAGATCATCGCTAAACGTTCAGGCAATGATTGCTGTGTGTTAAACCCAATGCCAAATTCAATTATTTTTGTATTTTTTTTTTTTTTTTTACTGTGTGTAAATGAGAAGTTTTAGAATGCACTGCTTGCCTTCTCTATGCTCCATTAACGTCCTCTGCATCCTTCTCTGACCTTGGTTGCTGCCTCAATCAGTCTCCAGGCTGTCATGGACACACCCCCTGGGCTCCCCTAATCATGTAGCGGTGCCGTGCATACTAGCTCATTATAAAATACTTGCCTCCAGAACAAAGCCCCCGTATCGGAGTCTGATCCACGCCAAGGGAGCTGACATCTTGCCCTCTGCGTGTCTTCCGGGTTCGCGGCTCCGGCGCTGTGAGTAGGGTTGCCAACTCATCCCTTTAAAACAGAACACATATTAATTATACAGGTTCTGAGGCTAATTTAATGCAGATAAGGCACCAAGTGAGTTTAATTACCTCCTTAATCAGCCACAGAACCTGTGTAATTAATATGTGTTCTGTTTTAAAGGGATGAGTTGGCAACCCTAGCTGTGAGTGTCCAAATCCGCGATGACATCACTCCCGTAAATGCGCGGGAGTTTTCTTCCTGGCAAGGTCCGGTGTTCCATCAGATATGGCGACCCATCAGAATCGGTTACGGAAGTGACGTTCCGTCGCCACCATCTTGCTACACCCCACACTCCTCCATCGTAATTAGGATTGTACCGATACTAGTATCGGTACCGAGCATTTGCCCGAGTACTTGTACTCAGGCAAATGCTCCGATGCTTCATCCGAAACTTGGACAGTCAGGGTGATCAGTGCTGTGGGGGAGTTACAAGCACTGATCACCGCTGACTGTCCTCCACCAGCCCCCCGCCGTGTCCCTCCATGCTGCCGTCTTTTTTTTCCTTGCTGCCGCCGTGTCCCCCCTCCTTGCTGCCGCCATGTCCCCTCTGTTCTCCTCCTCCACCCCCTCGATCAGTCAGGATGGAGAGCGGCGGTAGGAGCCAGTAAATACGAATGTACAGAGTCAGTGATCAAACATCGTAAACTGTGTTTACAATGTTTCAGTTTATGAATGAAAAGAAGCCGCTGTCTTCTCCATTCATTTTCAGTGCAGCTGAGGTTGCTAAGAAAGGGACTGGGGAATCAGTGTCCTTAGTCCCTTTCTCTGTCTCAGAGGGGAGATGTCAGAGGTCTGTTAAGACCCCTGATATCTCACCAAAGCCCCCCAACAGGGCTGATAAAAAAATAAAGGAATTGCAATAAATAATAAAAAAATGAATTGTAAAAAAAAAAAACGCACTAACACTGTCCATTCCTCCCCACCCCTTCCTGTGTGTGTGTGTGTGTGTGTGTGTGTGTGTGTGTGTGTGTGTTTACCTGTAGGTAAGTGTCAAATTTGGGTATACAACCTCTTTAAGATGGGACCTTCCCCTCATTTTGGAGAGATTTTCCTCTCAAGCTCTGTACACGCGGTCAGGGAAAAAAAGTCGGTTTTCCTAAAGAGTTTCTGGCAAGCTTTGCTTGCTCGCCGAGTGTACACACGGACCATTAAAAAGAACGTAGTTCTTTTGAATGGCAAGAACGCAGTGACGTCATCGACTACGACGGGCATGCGCTTGTCACATTCGATGCCGCCATCTTGCTACACCCTACACTGCCCTTGTATGCTACCACGCATGCGTCAAAGTCTTTTCAAGCATTCGCGGGCTTACGTGGGACAGGGATGCGTATACACTGCCGAGAATCCTGACAAGGAAGATGGAGAGCAGGTTCTCTATTTTTCTCGGGATTCCCGGCAGTTTTCCCGACGAGAAACCATACACATGCACGGTTTTCTCGGCAAAAAGCTCTCCCAGCAGCTTTCTTGCCGAGAAAATCGTGCCTGTGTACGAGTCTTCACTTCCTATTGTGCCTCTGATCAAAATTGAGAGATCTTTCCATTGTACATAGAAAAAATCCTTCTGAAGATTCTGCGTCGTTTCCAGGGGCTGTCCGTTCTATTTCTGGCGTCAGCCTGGCTACCGACTGCAATATCTCCATGGAGCCGCAATGTGTAATGCTGAACTGAAGAGTTAAATCTGATCTCCAGCCTTCTCTTCAGTCTTGCACAGTTGTACCGGCTCCTCTCCTGGACTGAAACTGTTTGCTCTGATTTCACTGCATGCTGTGAGCTTCTCACAATGTGCATTAGAGGCTACAGCAAGTCAGATACAGCCCACCTCATTTTCTGGTTGTAGGACATCCAGCATCATCTAACCCTATTCTTCCTAAACTGACTGTCCCTGGCATGCCCCTTTCATTCATTGAGCAGTTTTAAACCTAAAGAATTCCTCTCCTTTTATAGAACTGATCTCTTCCCATTGCTCAGAAAACAAACGCCTGAAGTGTGCAAAAGTGGCAGCAAAAAAACAAAATACATGGGGGGGACACTTTAAGGCCCCTTTCACACTGAACCGCCCATAGCGCTATTTTTACCGCCGACGCTATGGATGAATTTGCAGCTCATTTCGGCCAATAGCGGGGCACTTTTAACCCCCGTTAGCGGCGGAGAAAGGGTTCAGCAGCGCATTGCGGGCGGTATAGCCGCGCTGTCCCATTGATTTCAATGGGTAGCAGCGGTGGAGGAGTGGTAAACACACCGCTCCAAAGATGAGGCTGGCCCTCTGGCTTTCATGCTGGAAACAATGGAGCAGCTGTTTGAGGGCGGATTGCAGACGCTGTTTTTAATGCTATAGCGCCTGCAATACGCCCTCAGTGTGAAAGGGGTCTAAAATCACCAGGCATACACTGCTTATGATGTTATTATTATTTATTGTACACTATTTATATAGGGCCAACAGTTTTACGCAGCGATTTACAATGTATAGGGGGGACAGCATAAGTACAGTACAATTCAATACAGAAGGGCCCATACATTCTAAAGGGAGGGGGAGGTGGTACAAAATGTAATGACTGCAGAGAATGATTTGATGGGGGGGGGGGACAGTTAGGCGGGTGTGGGATAGGCTTCTCTGAATAAATGAGTTTTCAGGGATCTCCTAAAGGTGGAGAGGTTGGGGGATGATAGGACATACTGGGGCAGGGAGTTCCAGAGGATGGGAGAGGCTCTGGAGAAGTCCTGAAGGCGAGCATGGGAGGAGGTAACAGGGGAGCTAGAGAGCAGGAGGTTCTGGGTGAAGCAGAGGGGACGATTTGGGCGGTATCTGCAGATGAGGTTGGTGATCTAGATGGGGACGATGTTGTGAATGGCCTTGTATATTGTGGTTATGTTCTGCTCAGGTGTGAATGCAGGCTAACTGCCAAATCATGGTTACCACAGCAACTGTGCTTGAATAATGCAATGTTCCTTTTTTTTGTTTATAATCCGTTATAATTCTAATTTAACATGCTGTTGATTTGTTGCCTTGGTAACCATAAGGATTACTATTTTAAATACTGAAATACCACAAGCTGGATTTGTATTTTCCAGGAAAAATAAAGGTCGCCAAGCAACAAATCCTGTATTTACTCTAGAGCAGGCTTTTGTTTGTCGCTAGGCCCCAATGGGGATGCACACCTATAGCTGGGCACTTTCCTTATATTCTGACTCTATATGGAAGCACCATCACTGAGGGGTGAGGGAATTACTATCAGCGCTAATCACAGTGACCGAAAGAGGAAATTCTAGAAAGTATTCCCTTTTTTTTTTTTTTTTTTTCACCGCTCAGTGATGGCGCTGACGTATAGGGTCAGCATGTATTCAAAGTGCCCAGCTATAGGTGTATGTCTCTATTGGGGCCAACAACATGCAAAAGCCTGCTCTAATGTAAATACAGGGTTTGTTGCTTGACGACCTTTACTTTTCTAGAAAATACGATTCCAGCTTGTGGTATATCAGGATTTAAATTTATATCCTTATGGTTACCAAGACCACAAACTGACAGCATGTTAAAGTGTCAGAATGTAAAGCGCCCAGCTATAGGCGTGTATATCAGTTTGGGCCTAGCGCCTGATAAAAGCCTGTTCTAGAATTAACACAAGGAGCGTTGCTTGGCGACCTTTTCTTCCTCCTTGCTACTTGGAATACGTCCATTTTCTTATTAGAACAGTCACAAGAGATCTTGTATGTACAGGAAATCCTGTGGCCTGGCTTCCTAAATGCTGCCATTAATGTTTGTGCGGAATGCTGATAGTTGCAGAGGAAGGCTTTATTATTCCCTCTCTACCTATCGCAAGAAGGACTGTTTATGTTGCCTACAGCAGCCAATTGTAGGCTTTTCGGTCTCGGTCCTTTTTATTCATCACTGTGAAAGATCTGCCTTTGTTTAGGCATGGTCTATAAAAGCATTTGATAGGAATGGGGTTGCCCCTAGCAACACAGTCAGATTCCTTATTAGGGAACCTGCGCTGAATGACAGAAGTGGGTTGCTTGTGCATGAGTACATGCGGGCCTGAGCAAAGAATTAACCCATCTAAAGTGTAATACAGGGGGTGCAGCTGTCAGTGTGACCTGGAGGTCAGAGCCTGTCCCAGACAGCCTAGGGAGGTTGGCACAGTCGTTTTTTTGGGCATGAAAAGGGGTATTTTTATTTATAGATCTAATAATTCTGCTGTGCAGTATATGGCGCTTAGGTGATGAGGGTCACAAGACACCTCCCAGGGTTATTTGTTTTTTGCGTACTTTTTGCAGCCAAGTCCAGGTTTTATGTATTACAGCGAATGTGGGTTAATGTGCAACGCTCCTGTGCCCTTTACCCCAGTACTGAGATTCCACTGTGTTTTATCCCATAGACAGCAAGATGGCCAGCACAAAGGAAAAGCTAATTCACAATCTGGTGAGCGACCCTCCCTCCTCCCACAGCAAGGTCACCATCGTTGGCGTGGGCGCAGTGGGCATGGCTTGTGCCATCAGCGTCCTGCAGAAGGTGAGTTTGACATATTTCATAAGTGGACTTAATGACTCGACCATGATCATTTTTAACCCAATTAAAATGACCTTGCCATCTATTTTATACAAGATGCCAGCTTTTGTTTACATTTCTGGCTTTGCTTTTTTGCTTCCTGACTACTCTAGCTTGGTCTTCATCTAGTACTGGCTCCCCTGCCACACTTTTATTTTTTTTTTATTTTTTCTGTTGCCAGCTCATACATCACTATGGGCTGGCGGGAGGAACCATTGTCTGGCAGGGGGAACAGGTATTTGACAAACCCAGAAATGTGAAATACCTGCAGTGGCCAGGGAGCACCAAGCAATGAAGGTTGAAGAAACGGGGTACCAGAAAGGCGGGTATAGAATCTCCTTTTTATTTTTATTTTTCAGGGTCGCTTTAAATCTGGAAGTACATCGATAATTTTTTTTTTTTTTTTCAAATGTAATATTTTATTGAACGCAATCCACGTGGTTTATCCTCTTTGCAGGAGATGGCCGATGAACTTGCTCTGGTTGATGTGATGGAAGACAAACTGAAGGGTGAAATGATGGATCTGCAGCACGGCAGTCTCTTCCTGAAGACCCCAAAGATTGTCTCCGGCAAAGGTCTGTATTTTTAATAAACCTCCAGTTCCTTAGAGACGCCGTGTTGCCACTACTTACATCAGCGTTAGTTCACAGAACAGGGCCTGGAATATTTTCTGTATCATGAAACTATCCAGAATCTTTTGGAGTTAAATTTTGCTAAAGATCACATGGGTATACTGAATTTACTGTTTATTAGATTATAGCTCCATATGGTATTTATTAGATTATAGCTCCATATGACCTTTATTTTGTAAAAGTCAATTTATGAAGATTTTTTTTTCATTCCTGAGATTACCTAGAATAGTGGTCTCCAAACTTTGGACCAAGGGCCGGATGTGGCCCTTCGCTAGCCTTTATCTGGTCCTTGGGGCACTATTCCTCCCAATGATATTAGGTGCCACTCCTCCCACTGACTCCAACAGTGGAGCATAAATCCTGCCACTAACATTATTGATGAGGCATTCTTCCTCCCACTATTATTGATGGGGCACTATTCTTTCCACTGCCACCAACACTGGGGCACTGTTTCTTCCACTGTCACCAAAGATGGGGTATTATTCCTCCCACGAACGCCAATGATGGGGCACTACTCCTCCTAATGAGCACCAAGCCTTAGGCCATTGTGATGCTGAGCCCGGGATATTTTCTACCCCCAGGGGCCACAATCTGCTTCCATGAATTGCCCTGATTGCTAGGTCTAAGCCCTGGACAAGCACTGATGCAGAGCATCCCAAAGTGATGAGCATTTTTCAAAGCAAATTGACATGTTAAATGCCTTTTTATGAAGAAAAGAAATGTCCTTTTTCAATAGTAAATTCTGCTGAAAAGCTGGATCTCTCCTGTACGTACCAGATAGTGCTGAATGGGTGGGAGGGCCTGAGCAGGGTTTTTGCATCTTTTCCCTAAGCTCCTTTTAGCAGTGGTCTCCAAACTGCACCCCTTGGCTTTCCTTTAACCAGCTCTTGGGGCACTATTCATCCCACTGACGCAAGACACTTTTCTGCCCACTGACACCTACAATGGGGCATTATTCCTGTCCCTGACACCAACAATGGGGTTACTATTTCTTCACCTGATATCAAAGATGGGATAGAATTTTTTTTTTAAAATTCCCACTGGCCTCAGTTCTGCCCCCCTAAAACCTGAAGGACCGTAAACAGGTGGTGAAGATTTGAAGCTGATCTTTACAGCTTCCATATGAAAGAGAAATATTCATCTTGCGCAGAAAAAAATAAAAACATTTCTACCAATAATGGATTTTTTGGTGTAAAATATTTTGCAATAAAGGTACGATAATGTGTTGGCTCACTTATGTGGCTTTGTATACCTGTAGTTATGTAAAACGTGACTGTAAAGGTGTCTTCTACAAAATTTGTTGAATATGCCATCTATGTTCCAGATTACAGCGTTACAGCCCACTCCAAGCTGGTGGTGATCACAGCCGGCGCTCGTCAACAGGAAGGAGAGAGCCGCCTGAACCTGGTCCAACGCAACGTCAACATCTTCAAATTTATCATTCCCAATATTGTGAAATACAGTCCAAACGCCATACTGCTCGTCGTCTCCAACCCTGGTGAGTCGCCTGCATTGCCTGTGCCACTACTAACCTGAAATGGCTACAAACAGTATTTGGGTTTCAGGTGAAGGGTTATAGCTGCCTCTACTTCAGAAAGGCGTTGATTGCTGTCTGTGTGCTGTTGGAGAGCTTCTAATTGCTTCCTGTCCAGGCGACCACACATGTCGTGTCGTACATGAGGCAAATTGGGGTGGTTGCCTTAGTCAGCATTAAGAGTGGGTGGCAGGACTGAGACTGGAGTTTGCATACTAGACACTCTGTCCTCAGTGCATGTTCAGTCCTGTGTATCTTTAGCCCCCAGGCTGCACGTTGTCATCGGTTGATATAGTGCAAGCGGCAGCCTGTGCGTCCCAGTGACCTGCATCCTAACAAGCATCGATCCTGTAGGCCCCGGGGCTGCAAGTGTCCTAGCAACCAGTGACGCTGTGTGACCCAGGCCACCAGTGTCCTAGCAACCAGCTAGGGGGCTGAAGTCCCTCAGCCGCTGAAGTCCCTCAGCCGCTGAAGTCCCTCAGCCGCTGAAGTCCCTCAGCCGCTGAAGTCCCTCAGCCGCTGAAGTCCCTCAGCCGCTGAAGTCCCTCAGCCGCTGAAGTCCCTCAGCCGCTGAAGTCCCTCAGCCGCTGAAGTCCCTCAGCCGCTGAAGTCCCTCAGCCGCTGAAGTCCCTCAGCCGCTGAAGTCCCTCAGCCGCTGAAGTCCCTCAGCCGCTGAAGTCCCTCAGCCGCTGAAGTCCCTCAGCCGCTGAAGTCCCTCAGCCGCTGAAGTCCCTCAGCCGCTGAAGTCCCTCAGCCGCTGAAGTCCCTCAGCCGCTGAAGTCCCTCAGCCGCTGAAGTCCCTCAGCCGCTGAAGTCCCTCAGCCGCTGAAGTCCCTCAGCCGCTGTCTCGGCTCCTCCCTCCAAGAGCTAACCCCCGTTCTGGGAAGCGTTCTCCCAAGGGAGTTAGCATGCGGGCACGCTCCGGTAATAGTCTGCCCGCCCCCCCGGCGTGCTGCGTATTTGACAGCAGCGGGAGCCAATGACTGCGCTGCTATCAATCATCCAATGAATGAGCCGAGAAGCCCGGCCGAGAAGCCAGCGCATTCACGATGCTGGACTTTCGAATGCTGAGGTAAGTAAACGGTGGGGGCTGGGGGGGATTGTAAGCATTGGATTTTTTTTCACCTTGATGCATTAAGGTGAGAACGCAAAGCTTTAAGAAATCCCTTATCTGAGATACAAATATGTCTGCAAATGGTATTTATTTCCTCCAGGAACCTCATACTATTAGTGTTACTTCACAATATAATGAATCGAATATAATATACTATTCTCCTTCTTTCATTCCAGTGGATATTTTGACCTACGTGGCCTGGAAGATCAGCGGCTTCCCCAAAAACCGGGTCATCGGCAGCGGCTGCAACCTGGACTCAGCCCGTTTCCGCTACCTCATGGCAGAGAAGTTGGGGATCAGTTCACTGAGCTGTCACGGCTGGGTCATCGGTGAACACGGAGACTCCAGCGGTAAGTCTGGTGGAGAATATTTTTAGGCAGAACCTTAAGTAACCCAAGATCCCTTCTAAATTTATCCTCCTCGGAAAAGGTCGCCAGTGTAACACAAGTAGGTCAGACGCTGCGGCCTTCACCCTAAGGGGCCGGGAAAGGTCACATTACTGTAAAACAGTTGCTGCGCTGAATGTCAGACTCTTTTTAAACCAGCTGAATCACAAATCTGGCTTTGATGGAACACGTTCAGAGTATTGAATACGTCCATTTAAAGAGCAATGATTACGTTCTGATGCCTATCACAGCCAATCAGAGTTTAAGTTGGATTTCTGGTTTTTACTGCAACACCCTGTTGAGTCAAACTGATTGTAAATATAGGTGCTTAGAGTGTATTTTCATGTGTGAATATTTTTAGTTTGGGTGAACTTACTGTATACTCGAGTATAAGCCGAGTTTTTCAGCACATTTTTTTTGTGCTGAAAATGCCCCCCTCGGCTTTTACTCCTGTCAATTTTTTGCACCTAATCTCTCAGACTTTCGGGACCCGGTACCAACTTGGCACACATGTAGCCCTACTCTTTCTCTACAAGTGTGCAGTTTTTTTTTTTTTGGCCGGGGAGCACCGATTTTTCAAAGTCGGGCACCCCTTCCATAGACTCCCATGTTAAATGGTAATTTCTCTGGTAACTTTGGGGACCCGGTGCCGGCCGTAGGTTTACCGGATCCAAAACTTGGCACACATATAACCCCAGTTCTACTCTACATGTGTGCAAAGTTTTTTCTGTCTGGGGAACCTACGGCCGGGAGCACTTTTATTTTTCCCCTCCAAACCCAGGCACCCCTTCTATATACTCCCATGTTAAACGTAAGTCTAGGCATGGGCACAGTGAGGCATGCAGATGGACACCCTAGGCTTATACTCGAGTCAATACGTTTTCCCATTTTTTTGGCTGACCATTGTTTTGTCCCTTCCCTACCCATCCAGAAAACAAGTTTTGGCTTTAGGTATACCAGGGGTCTCCAAACTTTCCAAACAACAAAGAGCTTGTTCTCTGTCCTTCAGCCTTTGAGAGGCCAGACTGTGACCAGTGGGAGCAGAAAATGTCTCATGGATAATGGGACTAAAACATGTCCCATCATTAATATTAGTGGGAGGAATAGTACCCCATTGTTGCTATCAGAAGTTCTAGTGGCCCATTATCCGTGTCAATGGGAGGAATATGGCTCTGCTGTTGGTGTCGGTGACTGGAATCATGCCCCACTGTTGGTGTCGGTGACTGGAATCATGCCCCACTGTTGGTGTCGGTGACTGGAATCATGCCCCACTGTTGGTGTCGGTGACTGGAATCATGCCCCACTGTTGGTGTCGGTGACTGGAATCATGCCCCACTGTTGGTGACTGGAATTTTGCCCCACTGAATAGTGAACCAAGGACCAATAAAAGCAGGTAAAGGGCCGTATTGGGCCCTTGGACCACAGTTTGTAGACCACTGAGATACTTTAATCTATTCCCTGTAGACTGATTTTTTTTTTTTTTTTTTTTTTTTTTCTAGCAGAGACAAGTGACGGTTATATATTAACCTACATGGCCGGGATCAGTTACTGTAGATCCGAGGTCCATACTCCACTGGCTGCAATCCAAGGCTTTTTCTCATGCAATATTATTTTGGTATTATGACTGTTTGCAGAGCTGTGCCTTTGAATTAATGGAGTTTGCACAGTAATCATAAGGTGATAATCAGTTGTGTCATGGGTGGCAAAGGGGACTCCTCTGACTATAGCTTTGGATATTCTATATAACAAGGTAAAGGATTGTCCATCATGTGACCACTCATGTGACCTCCGGTTATCGATCGTTGGTGGGGGACCAAGAGTTGTCCTTGACAACTGAGAGCTCGCAGCGAGAATGCGATCGGTACAGAAACATCAGCCACCCAAGGACGGGACGCATATGTTCGACGTGTGGGCGCGATATGTTACCTGGGTGGCAAGATGTTAACTACAGCAAAGAAAAACCAAGTCTATTTCACTGCCAGCCAGTGCTGTGTTGTCTGGCAGGGGCGTATGAAGTCACAAGTGGCCAGACAGAATTACAAATCCTTTGGCATATAGGACAGTTTACATATATACAGTATTCTTTCTTGATAATAACACTGGTGATCTCTGTTTTTCCACAGTACCCGTATGGAGTGGCGTGAACGTGGCCGGCGTGTCCCTGAAGACTCTCAACCCAGACATGGGCTCTGATTCCGACAAGGAGAACTGGAAGGAAGTCCATAAACAAGTGGTGGAGAGGTAGGTGTAGCCATTGTACATGGAAGATCGGAAGGGCGCCACATCCTGCACCCTCAACTTCACTGCTGGGTGTAGTGGTTCCTCCCACTGGTTGTTGTATCGCTGAAAACACAGTACTGATGTACCACAAGGTAGAGGACATGCTATATAACATACAGTGCTTAAGAGAAACTAGTAGTGCTTTTATTCCTTTAGATCAGTGGTTCTTAACCTTACTAGTGCCGAGACCCCTTGATAAAATTTCCCAAGTTGTGGGGACCCCTAACAGTAAAATTTTCGTATAGTGGGTTGTTGGCAAACAAGGCAAGTAATGTGTGCCCCTTACCACTTGTACAGTGCTAGTGGGAAGTTGGGATGAGTGGCAATGTTGGGGAAGGGGGGGGGGGGGGGGGGGAGTTCTCGGGGCCGATCCTAGGGTCACAGGCGCCTGGGTGCAGAAATATTTCTGGTGACCCCACATGGGCAGGGTAATTTTACGAACTCCTCCCATTTACAAATGTTTCTATGGCAATGACTCAACCACAGAGATGCTCCCCCACGAAGTCTTCATTACCCTGGGGTCCTTACATGATCTCTTAACAATAAACACAATACAGGAAGAGAAGCAGAGTACTTTATTGGGACCTGGAGGGGGGCCTCTGATGGACACTTAGAGGGCTTCTTTTAGAGAGTCTGTTAGAAAGAGCCCCCAGACATACTTCAGACATAGTACAGGAGATGGTCAGAGACTGCAGACATAGTACAGGAGATGGTCAGAGACTGCAGACATAGTACAGGAGATGGTCAGAGACTGCAGACATAGTACAGGAGATGGTCAGAGACTGCAGACATAGTATAGTACAGGAGATGGTCAGAGACCTATGCTCAGAACACTAGTTCTGGATGGACACAAACAAGGAGGGGAGAACTCTGCCACCCCCACCTCTGCAGGCGCCTGGGTGCAAAGCACCCTGTGCACCCTGCCTAGGATCGGCCCTGGGAGTTCTGATCAGCCAACATGGGTGCTCTTGATCAAGGTTATCTGCTGATCGGAGAACTGTAGTGGGGACTTTTTGTGGCAACTATAATCACAGGTAGTGTTACTCACTGTGTCCCCAACTTTGTGGTGTCTCGTAGCAGTGACACGTATGCTGAAATCAGGATATAGGGTTTCCTCCAGCCCCTCCCACTTCACATTCATCACCAGTCAGCTGACCTCTAGTCTCTACCCCCCAGCCATGCCATGAACTAAATGGGCGGCTGCGAAGAGGCTGAGTAGGCGGCCGCAGGCTCCAGGGACAGCCCTACTGGTCGGCCGCAAAAAGACTGGGAGAGCGGTGCGGGCTTCAGGAACAGCCCAGGATTCGGTGACCCCTGGCAAATCATCATTCGACCCCCTGAGGGGGGTCCTGACCCACAGGTTGAGAACCACTGCTTTAGATTAAGATGCATTCTGCTTACTGGGTGAGCTTTGCTGATCCTCATATCCTACTATAGACACTATGGGCTCTCTTTAATGAAAGAGTGCATGCGATATTGAAAAGCTAAATTTTTACTATATGCCGTATTTTTCCGAAATATAAAACGCTCCGTAAATACTGCATAAACCTAGATAAAAGTCAATTTACTAAAAATGTGAACAAAAGCATTTGTTAAACAAGTCGTGGTCTAGCCACTTGTTAGTTAAGGAATACTGCTGGTTGTCAAAGAGCTAGCACCCACCGGTGTCCTTGACAACCAGGAAATTTCTGGTCGTTAAGAGTCGGCACGCGCTGCGTCCTTAACAACCATGACTCCTCTGCTGTCAGCAGGGATTCCTAAAGATTCTTAATGAGGTCCACTTTATAAGAGTAGGTATGACAGATTCCAGAGTTGGGCCAGTATCTTTGATGGGAAATCCGTTCCCTAAAAATAAAATGTGAACAAAGGCATTTTGTTAAACACGTGACTAGATGACGACTTGCCTTTGTTCACATTTTATTTTTAGGGAACGGATTTCCCATTAAAGATACTGGCCCAACTCTGGAATCTGTCATACCTACACTCTCGAGTCATGGTTAAGGTCGCAGCGTGTGTCGGCTCCTTAACAACCAGCTATTTCCTGGTTGTTAAGGATGCCCGCGGCTGCTGACTCCTTAACCAGTGGTATTTGTTAAACACGTGGCTAGACTACGACTTGTTTAACAAATACCGCTGGTTAAGGAGTCAGCAGCCGCGGGCGTCCTTAACAACCAGGAAATAGCTGGTTGTTAAGTTTGCAGCGTGTGCCGGCTCCTTAACAACCATGACTCGAGTGTAGGTATGACAGATTGCAGAGTTGGGCCAGTATCTTTGACGGCAAATCATTTGTTTGCCTTTTTGTTTGCAGTGCCTACGAGGTGATTAAGCTGAAGGGTTACACTTCCTGGGCCATCGGCCTCTCAGTGGCAGATTTAGGTGAAACCATTCTGAAGAATCTCAGGCGTGTGCACCCCGTTTCCACAATGATCAAGGTAGGTACTTTTGTGTTTATATTGCAGGTTCCTTCAGGGTCATAGCCACTGTATGACACCAATGGGCCATCAAGGCATCGCCAAAATCAATGTTTGCCAGTTTTTGGCTCCTTTTGTACAAATGGGGGTAATCCAACAGCAGACATGAGCACAGAGGGGCAGTCACAAGGTTCTCTTAGATTTTGGTAATTCTTAACTGAACTTTCAGTCAGAGTAGAAAAGCCTGTCCCCTGCCAGCATAGAGAAGGAACCCTGCTTTGTGCAGAGGTCTGATGTGCCCGCTACGAAGTAAGAGCAAGAACTCCCCAATGGGCGGGGGGGGAAGAATGAACTTTGCTGGCTACAGAGCTATAGGTCTAACTTGGCAAGGGGCATGTCGGACCTTCACACAGACTACTGCTTCCACACAGAGAGCAAGGGTCCTTTGCTGCTGCATGCTGGCGCAGGGGACAGGCTTTTCTACTCAGTCTGTGGTGGCTTTCTAAAGAAAATGAACTGTAACTAAATATATTTAGCTGTTTTAGTTTAGCTTTAACGTGAGCATTGGGTAGAAAATTCCATCATTCACCCATATGTATGAGCCTTAAGACTGCAAAGCATTAAAAAGGAATCAACGTAGTAGTAGTGAAGCCGACACCGCATCACGTTGCTACAAAGACCTCACACCTCCTTAGTACTTTGGTCTACATCGGGGGCTCCAGAGCACGCTCTTGCTGTGCAACAATGTGACTGGAATAAAGAAAAGGGGCATAACACCGATGTCATGGTTTAAATGTTTTATCCTGGTAACTCGTATTCGCCAAGTGAATTGCCACCTGTCAGCCACCCTTCCCAACATGTTTCACCCAAAAGGGCTTAATCATGCAGACCATACCCACCAAGTGACTTGTTGCCTCTCGTCCCCCACCCTCGCCCCCCTGATCCAATGCTTTCTGGCCATAAAGCTTAATCATGGAGACCACACCCACCAAATGACTTCCTGCTTGCCATCCACCCGCTCCAATGTGCTTTGCCCAAAAGGTCTTGCTCATGGAGATCATACCCACCAAATGACTTGCTGCCTGTCATCCACCAAATTACTTTCTGCCTGTCATCCACCTTCTCCAATGTGTTTTGTCCAAAAGGGCTTAATTATGGAGAACCTATCCACCAAATGGCTTGCTGCCTGTCATCCACTTGCTAATGCATTTTGCCCCAAAAAAGGACTTGCTTGTGGAGACCAAGCTCTCCATGGTTAAGCCCTTTTTGGTCAAAACACGTTGAAGTGGTTGGATGACAGGTGGCAAGCCACTTGGTGGATGTGAGTTATAAAAATACTGTGTAGCAGTGGGGATGACCAGATCTTTTTATGGTTTAAGTGAGATTTATTTAAAGCGTAACAAAATCCAGCAGCCCACAGCAAACATAAAAATAAAATATAAGTGAATCAAAAAACTCTGACAGAATACCTGATTAATACCTAACAAGCGGGGAACACTGAAAAGCAGGGAAAAGCTGGAGGGAGAAGATGGGGGGGGGGGGGGGAGGAGAGAGGGGAGCAGGTACAAGGTAGGAACAGGATAAGGGTTGACAGTATCTGGCAGCAGCAGTACACTGGAGCAAGAGGCATTTGGTAGGGGAGGACCTAAATACCCTCCCAGCAGCCACTATCAGGTGGAAACTGATTACTGGGGTCTGCTGTGAGACGCCAGCTGGTGGACTCTGGAATTACAACCTTCAACCCAGGGAACCACAGTGTCACCAGAAGGTGATCCAGGTCTTTACATACTGTGATGTCATCATTGATATGCTGCCCATGCCTTCCTTCCACCAACGTAGTAGATACTGATCACACTTATCTTTGTGCTTTTTTTTGTGTAAAATTTTAGCATGCCCCTCTAGTGAAAACACAAATCTTCCTCACCCTGAACCCAATCCCGTTCTTTTCACAGGGAATGTACGGCGTGAACGATGAAGTCTTCCTCAGCGTACCGTCCGTTCTCAGCAACCAGGGCATCACAGACGTCATCACCATGCCGCTAAAGAAGGACGAGGAGGACCGTCTTAAAAAGAGCGCAGACACACTCTGGGGCATCCAGAAGGAGCTGCAGTTCTAAGCCGTTTCATGTTCACGCGCGCGTCCGTTGTCTTCTTCACGTGTTTTTACGTTGCACTTTTTTCGAGTAGGTCAAATCCCTCGTGTCGTAATTTCCTGTATTTGTGATATCGCTAACGGGCATCCCTTGCTGCTGTCACGGCAGCTGAGCCCGGTTGACGAACTGCGCTGTGCATGGCTGCGGTTAAGGGTTAACATATGTTTAAGAAACACAGTCCTTATTGCCACATCACGTAAATGTCCTTTTTTGGATGCGTCTTCAGAACAACTTGAGTATAAAGGGCTCTGTAGCCATGACAGCAGGGGGCGCCATTTTGTTCTGAAACAGACCAGTTTGAAGCTCTAGGAACGCCATCGCTAGATTCTTGGCGCTAATATTCTCTACACAAAAATTACTGACTACACCAGGCATACTCTTATGATCCACTGACCTCTAATGCAGCGCCAGATCATGAGGTTTAAAGTGGACCTGTCACCGGTATGGTCAAGTGTACCATTTTGCTGACCCAAACTATATCGGTGAGGATTCAGCATATTATTAACTAGAACCTTTATGCAACGCCTTGCAATTATATTATTGCGCCTCTAGCGTCCCCATATGCCCGAATACGTGACAAACCGCCATATTTTTCTGCTGGAGGGTGACCCCTTTTTGAACCCAATTTAATAGGCAGAGTCACACTTTTCATCCTATTGCAGTATGGGAATGCTTCTTATGTTGCACAATAATAAGCATTGCATTAGGGGGCAGCCCATTGAATGAATGAGCTGTCAACGCACTGCAACGGTTCCAAAAAACGCACATAACCTCTTTCAATAGTGCAACGGCTGCTACCATACTGTGCATTGGGGGATCGCTCACAATGAATGGCGCTGCAATGCACCATTGCGGTAAATGTGCCTGTTATGGTGTAGCTCAATGGCGATTGCTTATGGTAACTGGGCGACAGGTGCACTTTAAACGCAAGATTATATATATAATATATATACACACATACGTGTTGTCCAATGTATTTTTATTTAAGTGAAATCATGACATAATAAAGTAGTAATGTTTACAAGACAAATAAATTATTCTATGGCATCTTCATGGAGAATTCCCCTCCCCCCTCCACCACCAAAGAGAATCAATCTATTGGAAAAAAAATCTATATTATAAATCTATATCCTGTCTATTGGTGTCTTTATGTGCGTTGTCTTTGCTCTCGATGGAAGAAGAGGGTTTGTGTTTACAGTGCGGAATGTAATGTGCAGGAAACTGGAGAACTGAAAGGCAACAAGATTTTGGCACTAATAAAAATAATTATTGAATAAAAAAAAATATTTGTCTTTTGGCTCATTTTCTGTTCAATTAACCACTTGCTTTCTGGGCACTTAAAGGGTTGTGAAGGTAATTTTATTTTATTTTTTTCCCCCTAAATATCTTCCTTTCCCTTAGTGCAGTCCTCCTTCACTTACCTCATCCTTCCATTTTGCTATTAAATGTCCTTATTTCTTCTGAGAAATCCTCACTTCCTGTTCTTCTGTCTGTAACTACACACAGTAATGCACGGCTTTCTCCCTGGTGTGGATTGTTGTGCTCGCCCCCTCCCTTGGACTACAGGAGAGTCAGGACGCCCACTAACACACAGCTCCTTTCTCTATCTGCAACGTAGTGAGCGTCCTGACTCTCCTGTAGTCCAAGGGAGGGGGCGAGCACGACACTCCACACCAGGGAGAAAGCCTTGCATCACGGTGGTGAGTTAGACAGAAGAACAGGAAGTGAGGATTTCTCAGAAGAAATAAGGACATTTTTTAAAGCAAACTGGAAGGATGAGGTAAGTGAAGGAGGACGGCACTAAGGGAAAGGAAGCTATAAGGATTTTTATTTTTCCTTTACAACCCCCTTCCTGCCCAGGCCAATTTTTAGGTTTCAGCGCTCATGCACCTTGTTTGACAGTTGCGTGGTCATACAACACCGTACACATGAAATTTCCCACAAATAGAGCTTTCTTTTGGCGGTATATAATCACTGCTGTTTTTTTTTTTAAAAAGACTGAATATTTTGAAAAAACAAACAACCCGTTTGCAAAATTTTATAAACGGGTAATTTTTTCTCCTTCATTGATGTACGCTGATGAGGTGGCAGCGATGGGCACTGTTAGGCAGCACTGCAAGGTGGCACTGAAGATGGGGCGCTGGCACCACTGGTGGGTAGGGGTGCAACGGATCAAAACTCACGGTTCGGATCGTTCCTCGGATCAGGAGTCACGGATTGGATAATTTTTCAGATCAAAATGATGAACTTATCTTTTAACCCTTTCGCTGCCAGGCCAGTACATTATACAAACCTGAAAGCGGGGGTTTTACACACATTCCCGTAGGCTGCAGACTCCTGCCCGTCAAGTGGAAGCCTTCGAGTGACTGCTGCCGTCCAATTTCTTCACCCCCCCCGCCCCCCCCCCCCAGTAACCCTGCCATGTATCCCCGGCATCTGCAGGCGGGGGACCAGCATAGTGGGTGCTGCCGCATAGAGAACACACGTCCGCTCTCCTCCCCTTCTTGTTGCTGACCCGGTGTATTGTTACATTCCGCTCCCCATCACAGATTGCTCCGGAAGTGACGTTCTGTTGCCGCCATCTTGCTACACCCCACACCATTGCACAGTAATGAGAGTGAGAAGGGGCAAGAGGACATCTTGTCACACCCACCAGAGTTTTACTTTTCACAGTTATTTTCAACACAAGACGGAGCTTATGTGCTTAAATACAGTATTTGGAAATCCGACAGACTGCTTAAATGTGAAAATCAGAGGTGTTCTGTCACATTAGCAACCATGTGAGGTTTGCTGCTGCTTTTAAAATTAACATGTAAACAAACAGTCCGGATTTCCAAATCCTGTATTTAAAGCGGAGGTTCACCCGTACAATATACTTTTTCCCCTTAGATTCCTGCTCGTTTTGTCTAGGGGAATCGGCTAGTTTTAAAATATGATCCGTACTTACCCGTTTACGAGATGCATCTTCTCCGTCGCTTCCGGGTATGGGCTGCGGGACTGGGCGTTCCTTCTTGATTGACAGTCTTCCGAGAGGCTTCCGACGGTCGCATCCATCGCGTCACAATTTTCCGAAAGAAGCCGAACGTCGGTGCGCAGGCGCAGTATAGAGCCGCACGAACGTTCGGCTTCTTTCGGCTACTAGTGACGCGATGGATGCGACCGTCGGAAGACTGTCAATCAAGAAGGAACGCCCGCTCCCGAAGACCCATACCCGGAAGCGACGGAGAAGATGCATCTCGAAAACGAGTAAGTACTGCACATATTTTAAAACAACTAGCCGATTCCCCTAGACAAAACGAGCATAAAGCGAAGGGGATTGTTTGAAAAAATAGATTAATGGGTGAACTCCCGCTTTAAGCATATAAGCTCCGTCTTGTGTTGAAAATAACTGTGAAATCTAAAACTCCGGTGGGTGTAACAAGATGTCCTCTTGCCCCCTTCACTATCATTACTGTGCAATGGTGTGGGGTGTACCAAGATGGCGGCGACGGAACGCCACTTCTGGAGCAATCTGTGATGGGGAGCGGAATGTGACAAGACACCAGAAAGCAACGTGTATGACGTCATTTCCACCTCTGTGTCCCCGGGAAAGAATGTAATGCAATCTGCATTGCACTACATTCAGTGCAGCACAGGGGATGTCTTATTTAACCACTTGTCCATGGGAGGACGTCATATGACGTCCTCCACTTTGTGCGGCGATATCTGAATGATGGGGCAGCTACAGGCATCATTCAGATATCACCGTCTTCAGCTGCTGATTCTGCGCACGATAAGAACGATCAAAGCGGCGGTTCCGCCGCTTGATCGTTCTTATAGGCAGCGGGAGGGGACGTCCCCCCCCTTCCCACCGCCATACGGTTCTTCTCTGGGCTCTCCCGTGCCATCTGGGGCCGAATCAGTCGGCGCTGCTGGTGCTGGAAAGCATAGAGATGAATGGTGACCAGATGGTCACCAGTCATCTCTACGAACGTCGGAGGCCCGGGTGCGACGTTATGACGTCACGCCCGGTACCCGGAAGTAAACAAAGCCGCAATCGCGGCTGTTGGCATGTGATCGTTTTTTTTATTTTTTTCACCAATTTCATGCTTGTAAGCCTGGAGGAGAGATGTGAGGATCTTATTGACCCCACATCTCTCCATAAAGAGGACCTGTCACACTGATTCCTATTACAAGGGATGTTTATATTCCTTGTAATAGGAATTAAAGTGATAAAAAAAAAAAAGTGTAAAAATAAAAAAAAATTAAGTAAAATTAAATAAAAAAAAAAAGTTTTCAAAACACCCCTGTCCCCGTTATCTCGCGCGGAGAAGCGAACACGCATGCAAGTCCCGCCCACATATGTAAACGCCGTTCAAACCCCACATGTGAGGTATCGTCGCGTGCATTAGAGCGTGTGCAACAATTCTAGCACTAGACCTCCTCTGAAACTCGAAAATAGTAACCTGTAAAAAAATGTTAAAGCGTCACCTATGGAGATTTTTAAGTACCGAAGTTTGGCGCCATTTCATGAGTGTGCGCAATTTTAAAGCGTGACATGTTAGGTATCTATTTACTCGGCGTAACGTCATCTTTCACATTATACAAAAAAATTGGGCTAACTTTACTGTTTTATTTTTTAATTCATGAAACCGTTTTTTTTCCCCCCAAAAAAAGGTGTTTGGAAAATGATTGCGCAAATAATGTGCGATAAAAAAAAAGTTGCAATGACCGCCATTTTATTCCCTAGGGTGTCCGCTAAAAATAAATATATATAATGTTTGGGGGTTCTAAATTAATTTTCTAGCAAAGAAATTGTGATTTTTACATGAAGGAGAGAAGTGCCAGAATAGGCCCGGTGGACAAGTGGTTAACCACTTGGGATCCGCCTGCCGTCAATTGACGGCTACAGTGCGGATCCCAATCTCCAAACTGCCGTCAATTGACGTCCGCCCCTTAGGGCGGTCCCCGCGCGCGCTCCAGAGCGCGCTGCGGGGAAAATCTGTGTTGGCCGTGTCCCTCGGACACAGCCAATTACAGATCGCCGCGAACGGCCAATCAGAGTGGCCGTTCGCGAGGCGATCTGTGCGGCCAATGAGAGAGGATCTCATATGTAAACATATGAGATCATCTCTCATTGCCGTTTTACACAGAGACAGCGGTGCTGTCTCTGGAGAGGAGACCGATCTGTGTCTCTTATACATAGAGACACAGATCGGTCACCCCCCCCAGTCACCCCCCCTCCACCTACAGTTAGAACACTAAGCAGGGATACATTTAACCCCTTCCTCACCCCCTAGTGTTAACCCCTTCAATGCCAGTCACATTTATACTGTAATTAGTGCATATTTATAGCACTGATCGCTGTATAAATGTGAATGGCGCCAAAAATGTGTCCGATGTGTCCGCCATAACGTCGCAGTCCCATTAAAAATCGCAGATCGCCGCCATTTCTAGTAAAAAAAAATAATTAAAAAAAAATAATTCTGTCCCCTATTTTGTAAGCGCTATAACTTTTGCGCAAACCAGTCGCTTATTGCGATTTTTTTTTTTTTTTTTTTACCAAAAATATGTAGAAGAATACGTATCGGCCTAAACTGAGAAAAAAAAATGTTTTTTTTTTTTTTAAATTGGGATATTTATTATAGCAAGAAGTAAAAAATATTGTATTTTTTTCAAAATTGTCTCACTTTTTTGTTTATAGCGCAAAAAATAAAAACCGCACAGGCGATCAAATACCACCAAAAGAAAGCTCTACTTGTGGGGAAAAAAGGACGTCAATTTTGTTTGGGAGCCACGTCGCACGACCGCGCAATTGTTAGTTAAAGCGATGCAGTGCCGAAAGCTGAAATTTCACCTGGGCAGGAGGGGGGTATATGTGCCCAGTAAGCAAGTGGTTAAAGAAACAGTCAGTAAAAAAAAAATCATCACATAGGGGACCCCAGGAGCCATACCAGAATCTTCATCATAGGTGTGGGCACAGCCTAATAACCCTGTGTGGCACAGATGACCCATTTTAAACCCCCTGATATTTCACCCAAAGGGGCTCCTAAAAAATACGTACAAAATAAATAAAACAAAAATGTAAAAAATAAATAATTGTAATAAAAAATTAAATACAAATAAAAATGACTTGCACCAATCTCTGCCCTACAGACACTGGCCTGGATTCGGAAAGAATTTACGTCTGCGTATCCATTGATATGCCGCGTAAATTCTAGGATTCGCCGGCGTATCTTCTTTCTGTATTCAGAAAGCAAGATACGCCGAAATTTGGCTAAGATACGACTGACGTAAGTCTCTTACGCCGTCGTATCTTAGTTGCATATTTACGCTGGCCGCTAGGTGGCGCTTCCGTAGATTTACGCGTAGAACATGTAAATTAGGTAGATACGCCGATTCAGAAACGTACGTGCGCCCGGCGCATTTTTTTACGTAAGGCTTTTTTCGGCGTAAAGTTACCCCTGCTCTATGAGGCGTAGCCAATGTTAGGTATGGACGTCGGGCCAGTGTAGAATTTTGCGTTGTTTACGTCAGTCGTCCGTGAATGTGGCTGGGCGTAAGTTATGTTCACGTCGAAACCAATGAGGCTTTGCGGCGTGATTTGGATAATTTGTATTACGCGGGCTTACGCCAGACCACATACGCTACGCCGCCGTAAATTAGGGCGCAGGTTCTTTCTAAATAGAGAACCTGCCTCACTAAGTTACGGCGGCGTAGCGTATCTGAGATACGCTACGCCCGCACAAAGTTACGCCAGGCTTTCTGAATCCGGGCCAGTGTCAGTATAAATACACACATATGTGTTTGAGGGGCACTCCCCTAATGCAATGAGCTGTGCACACCTATGGTCTTCATAATAAAAACAAGACGTGAGAAAGAATTAGTATTTATTTAATAATACATATTATTCAAATTATTCACATACAGGTGGATGTTATGCCATGGCAGTTCAGCAAGTCGCTTCTGGTTACACTGTACAGCCGTCTCACATACAAATATAGACATGGGGAGGAGAAAACGCTTAAATTACAAGCAGGTACATCTCAAAGTACAACCTTCCCTGCTAACCCCGCAAGGAAAAAAATGAAACAAAAAAAAAATATATATTATTTTTACAAACTGGACCTAAATTTTACCAGGTCCTCTATGCAATGATCTATAATGTTACCAGAAAAAGCTAGTGATCTACATAGTAGTAGTAGCAGCAGGCACCATTGTAGCACAGCGTGCAAGCCCCTCCCCCCTCTTTTTGTACAAGCGATCGTCCCAAGCGGAACCTTTCCAAGCAGACAGCAGCAGCAGGACACAGTTAGCAAATGGGGGACGATGGAAACTACAGCAGCCAATCAGATCTCAACTTTCATCTTTAAAATTGTACCGTCGAAGTGAAAAAGTGAATATTTTTTTGTGTCTTTTTTTATCAATTATACTGCATAGAATTTTTTTTTTTTTGAAGCAGAACAATGATCTGCAAAATGTTTTACCACTAAACTGTTGCAATTTCAATCTTTTGCGTTTAATATTCAAACGGCAGTATATGGCGCCGCCGGTTTGATCCCTAGTTTTGGTTTTCTTAACACTGTAGTAATATGAAAGTTGGTATTTGTTCTCATTTTATTTTCAATATTTTTAATATGAATGTTCTCACTATATTTTCAATTATAAATAAAAAAAATCCAAAAAGGAATTATAAAAAGTTGAGGAAATTTATGGGCGGGAACAAAAATGGATAATACCATTAAAAGAGAATTAAAGGTGAATAAAATAAAAGAATGAGAACTTTATTTTTGTGTGACACAGAAATGCTCAATATGGGGAATCCCTTTAGGCCAAGTTTACATCTTTGCTGCCTTTTCAGGCTGGGCTCACACTAGTGTGCTGTTGCATGCGATTGACACCGCACTGCAGTGCTAATCACATGCGATGCGATTTCAGCCATACAGATAGTATTGGCTTATATCGCATTCGGAACCAAATGTGCACAGGACCTTTGTTTTTGGTCAGAATCAGATCACAGGGGTGTTCACACCACATGCGATCAAAACGCAGAAATTCAATTCTTGGTTGGAGTTCCATTCCATTTTAAAGCGAAGTGCTACCCAAAAATAAAACTTCCGCTTCAAGGTGACCTCCCTTGCATGCCACATTTGGCATGTCCTGTTTTTTGGGGGTATCGGATACCTTCTTTTTAGAGGCACCCAGCTCCCACTTCCTCCCAGGGCGCCGGAAGGAAGTTCACCTCCCCCCTCCCTCTGTGCAACCTTCTGGGACACGTCATAGGTCCTAGAAGATTTCCCGGCCAATCACAGTGTGTGGCGCGCACATGCGCAGCTGTGAAGCCGCAGCCGGGCGCCTACATTCAGAGTGACGGCGCAGCGGAGAGAAGCAGGGCTTCATTCGCCCGCATCGCTGGACCGTGGGACAGGGGAGTGTCCGATTATTAAAAGTCAGCAGCTACACTTTTTGTACCTTCTGACTTTTATATGCGTGGAACTTCCGCTTTAAGGGGCTCATTCACACCAGGACCTTCTACCCCTTAGATTTACTTAAAGCCTGAACATTCAGATTCATAGAAGAGCCCAATTGGGACTGCTTTGACATTTCCGCAATTTTAGACGCTACTGTAAACCGAGTATTTAAGTGCTGCATGCTGGAGTTTGCCTCCAACACTAGGGGGAGCTCTTTACATTACCAGGGACAGCAGATTGCCGGCTGCAGCTGTATATATAGAAAAGGAAAGCGGCGGAACCGATGACACAAAAATCGTGGTCACAGCGCCGCCGCCGCCAGGGCCGATCACACTATAGACCCCAATACTGCCTGCTACCATTCACCCCTCTCCAAGGGCTCAGTCTAAACCAAAGACAAAAGTGCATCGATCCGAGACGGCGTCCTTATTTATACCAAGAAAACTAAAATGTTGAATTTATATTTTTTTGCTTTTTTTTATTCTTTTTTTTAACAGTAAGAATAATTTAACCGAAATCTCTAATGATTTGAAAAAAAAAACAAAAAAAAAAAAACGGAGAAAACAATAAAAATATGATATGGAAAAATATGAGTGGGGGAGGGGTCATGATGCTGAATGTTAATAAAGGTCACTCAGCCCCGCCGTCTTCCTGGCTTTCTGCATCAGCGCTCGGAGCTGAAACTGCTTTCGGGACAAAAGCCGGACGTGCTGGAAAGACAAAAAAACAAACATTCACTTACAGATTCATCTACAAAACCACATCCACCCACCGGCCTCTTTATTAGGTACACCTTGCTAGTAGCGGTTGGACCAGGGGAGGGCTGGGCCGGGGGGCAGGGTGGCAATTGTCTCCCAGGCCGCCCTAACTTATGTTCAAAATGCCCGCTACCATTTTATTTTTTATTCTGGTCTGGTCTCCCCCTCCCTCCGTGCAACCTTCTGGGACACGTCATAGGTCCTAGAAGATTTCCCGGCCAATGCTGTTGCATTCCAGGAATTGTAGTCCACACTCAAGCTCCCGGTGGGTGGAAATCAGAGCAGCGCAGAGGAAACGACAACTCCCTGGGACCGGATTCTTGGAAGCAGGGAGAGGCAGGGCATGCCAGGGAGTCGGTATGTAGGGCTGGGGGCTGGCTGCAACTTGACCCCAGGACCAGGAGCATTACCCCCCCCCCCCCCCCAGGAGGCCGTGGCGTGCAAGGACCCGCTGAGCTGAGATCACTGAGGATGAAAGACCCTGACACCCCTAGCTGACCCCCCATACACCCTATGTAACCTGCCCCAGTGATCAGGCTGCATTGATGGGCACTGGAGTTGGCTGCACTGGTGAGGCTGCATTGAAAAACCAGATGGGCCATGGACGGTGAGCCGATTCTGCGGTTCAATGGGCCACTTGACTGGACTTGCCCCCCAGGCCTAAGGCTGCCAGCCTCCCCTGGGCTGGACCCCCTTTTGCCTTCATTCTTGGTGGCATAGATACAACAAGGTGTTAAAGCGGGAGTTCACCCATTTAAAAAAAAAAAAAAAATCTCCCCTTAGCTTCCTGCTCGTTCGGTCTAGGGGAATCGGCTATTTATATTAAAATATGTGCAGTACTTACCCGTTTTCGAGCTGCATCTTCTTCCGTCGCTTCCGGGTATGGGTCTTCGGGAGCCGGCGTTCCTTCTTGAGTGACAGCCTTCCGAGAGGCTTCCGACGGTCGCATCCATCGCGTCACTCGTAGCCGAAAGAAGCCGAACGTCGGCGCGGCTCTATACTGCGCCTGCGCACCGACGTTCGGCTTCTTTCGGAAAATCGTGACGCGATGGATGCGACCGTCGGAAGCCTCTCGGAAACCTGTCAATCAAGAAGGAACGCCCATTCCCGAAGCCCATACCCGGAAGCGACGGAGAGGATGCGTCTCGTAAACGGGTAAGTACTGCACATATTTTAAAATAAATAGCCGATTCCCCTAGTAATAACGAGCAGGAATCTAAGGGGGAAAAGTGCCCTCTAAGGGTGAACCCCCGCTTTAAGAACATTCCTCAGAGATTTTGCAAAATAGTGACATGCATTTTTATTAATAATTTTTTTTTTTACTACTAATGGCGGCGATCAGCCATTTTTTTCGTGACTGCGACATTATGGCGGACACTTCGGACAATTTTGACACATTTTTGGGACCATTGTCATTTTCACAGCAAAAAATGCCATACAATGCATTGTTTACTGTGAAAATGACAGTTGCAGTTTGGGAGTTAAACACAGGGGGCGCTGTAACATTTAGGGTTCACCTAGTGTGTGTTTACAACTGTAGGGGGGTGTGGCTGTAGGACTGACGTCATCGATCGAGTCTCTCCTATAAAAGGGATCACTCGATCGATACGCCGCCACAGTGAAGCACGGGGAAGCCGTGTTTACATACGGCTCTCCCCGTTCTTCAGCTCCGGGGAGCGATCGCGACGGAGCGGCTATAAACAAATAGCCGCGCCGTCGTCCCGGATCGCTCCCCGAGGGAACCCGACCGCCGCGTGTAGCGGGTAGGGGGGGGGGGTCCCGATCGGACCTCCGACCCACGTCTAGGCAGGGACGTACAGGTACGCCAATGTGCCTGTACGTGCCATTCTGCCGACGTATATGTACATGCGGCGGTCGGGAAGTGGTTAAGTGGTAAGAAGTTGGACGGGCGCTACAAGTGACGTGTACAAGGCTCGGGTGAACCTCATCCTAAAAATCACACCATGTGACCCACCTTCAGGAACACATCCAAGTCAATGACGCCTCTCCGGAGCGCCTCCCCCAGGTAGAAGATGGTGTCCTCTATGGCGTTCTCCTCCGCATACAGGTTCAGGATCTGCTTGTAGAGGGGGGCGGTTGGCACAATGACCTCATCAATGTCTCTGTATTCTGATTGGCTCTCCATTTTCTCCACCACGGCGCCCAGTTCCTCATCTTTCTTCCTCAGGGTCTCGATGTTTTTGTCTACTTCCGTCTGGTGGGCATGGCAAAAAAAATGAAAAAAAAGTCATAAAATGTCAGTTTTCATTATACAAACGTGCGTTTTTACAGCGTGCGTTAGCGATCGGCACACCTCAACAATTGTTGTTGGATTTTCCGACAACAAATGTGGGATAGCGTGCTTTAAAATTTTCCGACAACAAATACGTGTTGTCGGATTATCCGATTGTGTGTACAGAAGTCCTTCTGAAAAAAAAAAGTACAAACACGCATGCTCAGAAGCAATGTGAACCATAATACAACATTAGCAAAAGATGCCCAAAGGGTGGCGCTAAAGAGCTGAAAAACCACGTAGCCTGTTGGCCGACAATTCTTTGCCTTTTTTTATGCAATACAAGTTCATGGCCAACGCGCTTCGGACAAAAGTCCTACGCATTGTCCGCAGAAAATCCGATTGTGTGTATGAGGCTTCAAAAACACCTCCTAGGGAACACGTTTAACCCCTTAGTGTTAACCCCTTCACTACCAGTGACATTTACACAGTAATCAGGGCATTTTTATAGCATTAATCGCTGTATAAATGTAAAATGGCGCTGAAGGGGTTAAGTGTGATCTCATATGTGTTTCTAACTGTAGGGGGGTGTGGCTGTAGGTGTGACATCATCGATTGTGTTTCCCTATATCAGGGAACACACGATCGATGACGGCGCCACAGTGAAGAACGGGGAAGGTGCGTTGATACACAGCTCTCTCCGTTCTTCAGCTCCGGGGACCGATCGCGGGACTCCAGCAGCGATCGGGTCCCGCAGTCACGGAGCTTCGGACCCACGGCTGGGCACTTAAAGAGGACGTACATGTACGTGCATGTGCCCAGCCGTGCCATTCTGCCAACGTATATGTGCAGGAGGCGGTCCTTAAGTGGTTAAATGTAACCATAAATACGCCCGAGTGCCCGAACCCTCATAGACCATCTCAGGTTCATTTCAATAGCGCCATGAAAAGCTTCCTCACCACTTCCTGGTCTAGCCGAGTGACCATCTCCTCCAACTTCTGGTGTCCTTTCTTCAGATCTTCTTCTGTGCGTTTCAATGCGTTGAGCTCCGCCTGTGCGCGATCCATCTCCTCCTTCATCCGCCATCTTAACTTGTCACTAACGGCTGAAATGAGGGAGGCTCGGATGGTGTCCTCGCCAATGGTGCCATCTCTGGCTGGACCTGCAGGAAGGTAGAGAGAAGGCTTAAAGGGGAACTAAATGCACTCAACAAACTATTTGTAATTCTTAGTAAATAGATCGGAACGTTTATTACAATTACTGGTTTTTAAATGTTTTCTCTTTCGTTTTTTTTTTTTTTTTACACATTTTTTTTGTGCCTTTCTGGTTTCTGGCCTTCATGGGAGGAGAGATTATCTCAGCTAAGCCCGCCCTCCTGACTGCATGCATGCATAGACGTACGCAGAGGGTGTGCTGGGTGTTCCTGGGCACACCCTAATCATCCTGCGCAACGCTGATTCCCCGTGTTTAGACCCCTGATACTCCACCAAAGCCCCCTGATAGGGCTCCAAAAAAAAAAATTGTAAAAAAATAATATAAAAATAAACCATTGTTTGGGAGCCACGTCGCACGACTGCGCAATTGTCAGTTAAAGCGACGCGGTGCCGAATCGCAAAAAGGGGCCCGGTCCTTTACCTGCATAATGGTCCGGGGCTTAAGTGGTTAAATGGAATCTCACAGAGGAGAGAAATGGAAAGCCCAGACTGATACGCAATCTTTCTCCTCTCTGATAAAGCAGAGGTGTGTTTTATGACCGGGTGTAAATATTAATAATTACACCAGCAGCCCCAGAAGCCGTTCCCTCTCATACAAATCACTCTCTCTGGATATTACGAAACCTAATCAATAACTGTGCATACACAAAGGTCTCCGGAGCCACGTGAAGATCGCATGCAACATGCATGTAGCTGTGCGGAGAGTGGATGGCAGGAGGGTTGGACCGCACTATATACAGCCAGTAAAGCAGGCCATACATTAAGCGGGAGCTTTCCCAGCCATCAGAATACAATGATCACTATAGCCGCCGTCGCCGCCAGCAGTGATCAAACAACAAAAAACTGACAAGTGGCTGTAATGAAGTCAATCGATGGACCGACTTCAGTAAGACCAGCCTGCCCATAGAAGAAAGACCCGCTCCCGCCGCTCTCCCGTCCCACCGGGAGGCCCGAGCAATCAGCCGGCACGTCCGCCGGCTGATTGAAGACCCAAACAAAGCCCATGCTTCGCTCAGGTCTCAAATATAGAAATCCGAAAGCGAAATCATGACCGGATTACAGGCATCTTAAAGCGGAGGTCCGCCAATTTTTTTTTTTAAAGTCAGCAGCTACAAATACTGCAGCTGCCGACTTTTAAAATATGGACACTTACCGGTCCAGCGCGCCCGGGGTGTCGGCACCCGAGGCCGACCCGTGCCTCGGATGCTGCCGCCGCCATCTTCGGTAGGGGAATCGGGAAATTAAGCTTTGCGGCTTCACTTCCCGGTTCCCTACTGCACATGCGCGAAGTCATGCAGCGCAATTGAAGTGGTCCCTCGTGTCTCCCAGAAGACAGCGGGGGGGGGGGCTGAGTGGTGTAACTCCCGCTGGGGTCTATGCCCGGAAGTGGGTGCAAATACCTGTATTATACAGGTATCTGCACCCCCCCCCCGAAAGGTGCCAAAGGTGCGAAAAGTGGAAGTTTCATTTTTGTGTGGACCTCCACTTTAAAGGCGCCAGTTTAAAAAAAAAAAAGTATTTAAAGACACAGATCTTGACGTTTTGAATACTTTGAAGTGCAGAGGAGGAGTTTGGGGTCTTACAGATCCCCGATCTCTCCATAAAGAGTACCTGTCACTGCCTATTCCTGTCATAAGGGATGTTTACATTCCTTGTGACAGCAATAACAGTGGGACTGATGTGAATGTACAATGTATATGTAAAGCGCTGCTTAAATTGACGGGGCTATACAAGTACCTGAGATAAATAAAATAAAAAATAAAAATAAAATGAGTGTAAATTATTATTTTTTTAAATGTACAAAATATCAGCAAAAAATATCAGGAGAGGTGGCCGAAATATCGTATCGAATAAAAGGTTATTTGGTGGATCCCTACTTCAATGTGTTGGCTAGTGCCCAAAAAAGTGTACTGTTACTTTACTACTGGACATATAAATGGGTTAAAGGAGGGGACTAGCGATGGTCTATGTTACGGGGCAGCTGCGGGTCTCGGTGACCCCTCACATTTGCCTCTTGTATTTTTAGCTCAGTCGTGGGATCTCTGCTGAACAAAATCCTAACCTTTCCATCCCCCGAGTCCTGTTACAGGAAGATGTCTCAGAGCGAGACCCGGGTACAACACAGAGCTGTGAATGGGGAGCGGGCTGAGCATCAAAAGACTACCCCCATACACGGTCACGGGTCCCCCCCCCCCATAGTAAACATACTAGAGTAATGGAATATTTATATTACAAGCAATAATGTTACATAAAAGTACTTAAAGTGGTTGCAAGTCTCAGACATGAAATATGAACAAAGCATATCCCTCTAGAGCAGGGATCTCCAAACTACGGCTCTCCGGCTGTTGTGGAACTACATGTCCCATGATGCATTGTAAAACTGACATTCACAGACATGACTAGGTATGATGGGAATTGTAGTTCCCATTCTTTTCAGCAGCGTTATAGCTTTCTAGAGCGGCTGTTAGAGAGCTGCCTGCCGTGACTGCTGCCTAGCTGCTTGTATATCTTTTGTGGCACCCCGGCGCTCGGAGATTCGTTGGGGGGCCACAAAAGATATGTAGCGCCTGTGTACTTTCATACAGGTGCTATGCTTATATTTAGTGGGAGAGTTATGTTGCTTCCATTCTTTGATTTTGTTAAATTTGGCTGTCGCCAAATCTGGATTGTCCTGTGGGTCAGTCTGTGCCCCAGAGATGCAGTCTCATCTCTGGGTGGCAGGTGGCGCCAGAGGGGTCCAGGCAGAGCCGCTTTTTCCCAGCAGCCAATTGGAGGAGTTTTCCCTCGCGGGGCATGCTGGGGAGGGGTATTTCTGTGGCGGAGGCCGTTGTTCGGGGTTCTTCGCGGGTTCCTGGTTCCAGGTGCGGCACCCACCTTTAGGGTGTGCGCACATCACGGGCCCCACCACTATGGCCTACCAGGCCGGGGTCGCGTGCTACGCGGAGTTCCTGACTCTGGGCTCTCATAGCCCGGAGCAACCGATGCTGCAAAGGGGCCCCAGTGACTTACTGGGTCCCCACTTCTATTGAGAAGATCCCAAGCTGGGTGCTGTTCGGTGGGGGATCCGTCTGAGGAGAACCCGGAGGCAGGTGATCCAACAGGGCTTGAACGAACCATCGGGGATCTGGGCACCGGACAGGTCACATTCAAGCTTCACCTCTGAAACTCGCGCAATTTCTTGCGGAGTCCCTCAAGGATCACCCCTGTCACCCGTGCTCTTTAACATCTACCTCCGCCTACTCCTCACAATCATCAGAGAACAGGACCTGTGCTACCTCTCATACGCTGACGACACTCAACGCTACTCTCGCATCACCGGGAAAAAAAGACCAATATCACGGACTAGAACAATGCCTCGCATTGATCGATGATTGGATGTCTAAGAGCTCCCTCAAACTCAATGGATCCAAAACAGAACTTCTTCTCATCAACGCAAACCCAAAAGACAAAAGCTGAGACTTCATGGACACCACCCACCATCCTTGGACAGATGATCACCCCAAGCACCAAAGTCAAAAGCCTTGGAGTCATCTTTGACTAGGAGATGACTATGGACGCACAAATAGGATCAGTAGTCAGCGGATCTCACTATCTTCTCCGCTTGCTGCGCAGACTCATCCCATTCATCCCGGAAGAGGACACAGCAGTAGTAGTTGGAACAATCATCAATTTCCGACTCGACTATGCAAACTCCTTCTATATTGGACTACCTAAATATCAGATTTCGCGTCTACAAGTCGTTCAGAACGCGGCAGCCAGACTGGTAACGGGAAAAAAACCCTGGGAATCCATCACCCCATTCCTGAGGACTCTCCATTGGCTAGCTGTAAAGGATCGGGTCACATTCAAGACCCTCTGCTGTCTCACCCACAAGTGCACACAAGGAAACGCTCCTCAATACTTGTGCGAGAAAATAAAACACTACACCCCCAATCGCATTCTCCGATCAACCAACCAAAACCTCCTCCACATCCCCAAGTCCCGCTACAAATCAAAGGGAGAACGAATATTTGCAGTCCAAGGACCGCGGCTATGGAACGCTCTACCCACAAACATCCGCATGGAAGAAAACCATCGGGCCTTCAGAAAAAAACTTAAGACATCTCTTCTGAAGGATCAGCACGACACTGGATGGAAATAAGCGCCTTGAGGCATTCAGTTTGCATTTGTAGCGCTATACAAGTTATTCACTCACTCACACTCAGGTGTATTGCACTCACATAACCAGGAGAAAAAACAGCCCGTATACTCAGCTCAGTGTAGCAATCTCCTCACTCGGTTCCTGACAGCCTCAGAACACTGCTGATTGCGTCACTCAGCTCCTCCCCCTACGCGTTACGTCACATGACTTATTCGTGGGTACCCATAAATAAGTCACGTGACGTGTGACAACCTTACAGCAGTAAGGCAAGAGGCTTGTGAGCACTGAGGTGTCATAGCAATTGTAAGAAGAGACATCTGTCCAGACAGAAAGTCAGGGGTCTTTGCAGTCTCATAGGACAGTCAGAAAACTTCTCCTACATGCCTTAACCAGTGCTTGGCTGGACACTGATAGAAGTCACAAGACTGCTATATACTGCCGAATAGAAAAGGTATTTAGCAGTTTATTTTTACTAAAATAATTGCATTTCCATGTTCTGCCTTGAGGCGATTCAGTTTGCATGTGTTGCGCTGTACAAGTTTTTCACTCACTCACTGTGGGAGACCAGATACAGTGACTGCAGGAGCCTGGGTTTAGCAACACTTTAGCCCTCCGTCAGCTAAATCTGGGTCACAAGTGCAGAACTAAGTGAACCCCTGTGACCCCCCCCCCCAGGTGAAGCAAGGCCAATAGAGCTTTGGCCTTACTTCTCCTTTAACAAGACCTTAGAGATGAGATCTCCCTGGAAGGCACTGGTGACGGTATTAATGAGTCTTCAGCCCGCAGGGATCATCAGCATGAATCTATTAACTCCCAGGAGACAACTTCACAGGTTAATTAGCAAGATCAGCCATTGAGGAAATGCATCCAGTAACCAGCCTCAAGGGTTCCTAATATTGGTTCCATCTATAACTAGAAAATGCATTTCCTGCAGAAAATGCGTGGGGATGCTGAATAGCTAACTCGATGAATAGCTTAAATCCGTAAGAAAAAGATGAAGTGAGAATCAGCATTCCCACTAATTAGCATCTTTTTAAAAGTAATTACCTTTTCCAGGAGCTGCCCCATAACATTTCTACCATCAAACATGCCCCCATCAAAATGCCTCCATCACATTTCCCCCCTTCTTATTACCACCATCATATTTCCCCCCATCATATTGCCACCATCAACAAACTGCCACTATCAAAAAACTGCCACCATCAAAAAACTGCCACCATCAAAAAACTGCCACCATCAAAAAACTGCCACCATCAAAAAACTGCCACCATCAAAAAACTGCCACCATCAAAAAACTGCCACCATCAAAAAAAAACTGCCACCATCAAAAAACTGCCACCATCAAAAAACTGCCACCATCAAAAAACTGCCACCATCAAAAAACTGCCACCATCAAAAAACTGCCACCATCAAAAAACTGCCACCATCAAAAAACTGCCACCATCAAAAAAAAACTACCACCATCAAAAAAAAACTGCCACCATCAAAAAAAAACTACCACCATCAAAAAAAAACTGCCACCATCAAAAAAAACTGCCAATATCAAAAAAAAAACTGCCACTGTCAAAAAAAAACTGCCACCATCAAAAAACTGCCCCCCATCAAAAAACTGCCCCCATCACATGCTCTCATTGACTTCAATGTTAAAAAAAAAGTGTTAAAAAGCGTAATATTTTAAAAAGTATAAATAGTAGAAAAAAAAGTTGAAGAAGTCCCATCATTAATTAATATTAATATCTGAAAGTATGCAGAAGTTACGCAGAGCCAAAAAAAAACGTACGGAATAAAATTTCAATATAAATTAAAGATAAATAAAAAAAAAAAAACTAATAGTGGGACTGCTGAAGCATTCCCACTAAATATAAAATGGTTTTGTTTTTTTAACAAAAAATAAAAACTGCAGACGTGATCAAATGCCACCAAAAGAAAGTTCTATTTGTGGGAAGGAAAAAAAAGAAATGATAAAAAAAATGTCATTTGGGTACAGCGTTGTATGACCGCGCAATTGTCATTCAAAGAGTGAGAAAGCTGAAAATTGGTCTGGGCAGGAGGGGGGGTTTAAGTGCCCGGTAAGCAAGTGGTTAAGAAAGATCGTCTGTTATTTTTGAGTCATCAAGAGATTTCAAAAACAACTCCTGATGAATCCGCAAAATAATTTTTTTTTTTTAAAAATAACTGACAATTTTTTTTTTTTTAAAGGAAAAAGCCTGACAGGTTCTAATAATCCCTCTCCACTCCATCCAACACTAAAAATAAACAGGATTTCCTTTTATTTATAATGTAAAAAATGGGGGGGGGGGGGGGGGACTATTGGTTTGGCAGTAAAAGGGTTATAAATTAAAAAATAATTTGTGATTTCGTAGTGAAAGGGTTAAAAATAGAGAAATAATTGGGGTGTAATAACGAGAAACTGAAAAGAAGTTATCATAAGAATAGAGATCTTTATTTCAGCCATGGGACTGAAAGGGTTAAATCTCATTCACAATAACATCTTCTAGAAGGAGCCGTGTCCCTATTGGATCCATATACTGATCCTACAGGCTGAATTCACAAAGTTCAAAAATAAGGACGTGGCTCCTTTAAGAAAAAATGGCAGTTATTTTCATCATGAGATTAAAAAAAAAAAAGTCTTTGTGATGTCATAGCATGAGCCTGAACCAGAGCGAATATAAACCGATGCGAGAGGGAAGTCAGCAGTAGCTGAGTGTTCACTGACCAGTGAAGACGTGTTTCTAATCTCTCCTGAGATTTTTCTTGCGTTTGATTAGATTTCATTGCGATTCGATTTCATTGCGATTTCTATTATTGTACATTTAAAGAGTGTTTCTTTATTTCTTAATAATGAGACAATTTAAATGTAAAAAGCTTTTTTCTCTGAAAAACACCAAAGAGAAAGCCAGCAAAGGAAGGGCAGCTATGGAAGGAGGTATCAGTGACCAGCCTGCAGATACCCCAACCAAAAAGCCCTCCAAAATGAAGAAGACCCGGGCGCTTATACGCGGCTCTTTCAGAGCCGTTGTTGGATGTTTCGGATCCGGCAGTAAAGCCAATGGACATCACCGGGATACAGACACCGAGATTGGTAAGTACTATGGATAGTGATTGATACAAAATGGATAAGTCACCTACACTCATCGATCATAGGAACTTTCACCCCAAAATGATTCCATTTCATAGAATTTTAGAACAGAAGGAGATATTAAAGTGATTGTTAAGCCTCTATGTGATCTTTATATCCTCCCCTTTGTCAGATACAAAGCTGCATCCTAGTGCCTGTGTGTTATTTAAAAAAGAACCGGTTTCTACCGGTATAAAGCGGAGGGAAACCCAACTGTCATAACGGATTACATGTGCGGCGTTATGGCAGTTGAAGATTAAACAGAGGTCAAGATGGATACATTGTAATACAAGTAGAAATGTTTTTTTTTGTTGTTTATAAAGCACAGGCACTAGGATGCAGCTTTTTATGTGACAGAGGGGATGAACAGAACAGGGATAGTCAGAGATGACAGGCAGGGAGGGGGGGAGGAGACACAGGGAGAGCTGCAGATAGTAGCGTATGATATAGACATGTACCAGGAGGGTGAGGGGTAGGAGACACAGGGAGAGCTGCAGATAGTAGCGTATGATGGAGACACGTACAGGGAGGGTGAGGAGACACAGGGAGAGCTGCAGATAGTAGCGTATGATGGAGACACGTACAGGGAGGGTGAGGAGACACAGTGAGAGCTGCAGATAGTAGCGTATGATATAGACATGTACAAGGAGGGTGAGGGGTAGGAGACACAGGGAGAGCTGCAGATAGTAGCGTATGATGGAGACAAGTACAGGGAGGGTGAGGAGAAACAGGGAGAGCTGCAGATAGCAGCGTATGGTGGAGACATGTACATGGAGGGTGAGGAGACACAGGGAGAGCTTCAGATAGCAGCGTATGATGGAGACATGTACATGGAGGGTGAGGAGACACAGGGAGAGCTGCAGATAGCAGCGTATGATGGAGACACGTACAGGGAGGGTGAGGAGACACAGGGAGAGCTGCAGATAGTAGCGTATGATGGAGACATGTACATGGAGGGTGAGGGGGGAGGAGGAGACACAGGAAGAGCTGCAGACAGTAGCGTATGATGGAGACACGTACTGACTCCAGTGTCAGGACTCTGCAGCCCTGATACATGGGAGTCCGTGCAGAGAGGGGGAGGGTAGAAACTGGTAGGATCAGGCAGATATTTCATACACAGCACAAGCACTATAACAGGCTTCAAAGGAACAGGATCTTTATTTATTATTTGAGGATAACAAACATTTTAATGGTGCCAAAACACACACAAAAATATTTTGTTATAAAAACATCTTTATTGGAGTCCAAAGTTACACATGTATAGGAATGGAAATAGATATTGATTAGAGGTCACCCCTCCCCCTCCCCATTGAGGATGGGTGTTTAATAAGAAAACAGAAGCACTGCAGATTACTCCCCCGCACATGAAAATTAAGAATCAGTTCCCTTTCTGACTTTATAGGAAGGCCACCATTGGTGATCCCTGTGTCCCCTGTCATGTTGGGTTTATTAATTGTCCCTGGCATTGGAATTTTGAACTTTTCTCTGTATAATGTGAGGTTGTATATATATATATATATATATATATATATATATATATATATATATATATATATATATATATATATATATATATATATATATAAATGTAGGTGAAAGTGCTAAACATGATTCTTCTTTTTTTATTGCAGATGTACGCAGTATTTACTGCAGAGACAGCTCACAAGGCAGGACTGCCCTAGTGAGCGAGACAGAATATGAACGTTACACGGAGGCTTCAGCAGAATGTGACGTTCACACCGAGACCTCAGCAGAATGTGACGTTCACACCGAGACCTCAGCAGAATGTGACGTTCACACCGAGACCTCAGCAGAATGTGACGTTCACACCGAGACCTCAGCAGAATGTGACGTTCACACCGAGACCTCAGCAGAATGTGACGTTCACACCGAGACCTCAGCAGAATGTGACGTTCACACCGAGACCTCAGCAGAATGTGACGTTCACACCGAGACCTCAGCAGAATGTGACGTTCACACCGAGACCTCAGCAGAATGTGACGTTCACACCGAGACCTCAGCAGAATGTGACGTTCACACCGAGACCTCAGCAGAATGTGACGTTCACACCGAGACCTCAGCAGAATGTGACGTTCACACCGAGACCTCAGCAGAATGTGACGTTCACACCGAGACCTCAGCAGAATGTGACGTTCACACCGAGACCTCAGCAGAATGTGACGTTCACACCGAGACCTCAGCAGAATGTGACGTTCACACCGAGACCTCAGCAGAATGTGACGTTCACACCGAGACCTCAGCAGCCTGTGACGTTCACACCGAGACCTCAGCAGAATGTGACGTTCACACCGAGACCTCAGCAGAATGTGACGTTCACACCGAGACCTCAGCAGAATGTGACGTTCACACCGAGACCTCAGCAGAATGTGACGTTCACACCGAGACCTCAACAGCCTGTGACGTTCACACCGAGACCTCAGCAGAATGTGACGTTCACACCGAGACCTCAACAGCCTGTGACGTTCACACCGAGACCTCAACAGCCTGTGACGTTCACACCGAGACCTCAACAGCCTGTGACGTTCACACCGAGACCTCAACAGCCTGTGACGTTCACACCGAGACCTCAACAGCCTGTGACGTTCACACCGAGACCTCAACAGCCTGTGACGTTCACACCGAGACCTCAACAGCCTGTGACGTTCACACCGAGACCTCAACAGCCTGTGACGTTCACACCGAGACCTCAACAGCCTGTGACGTTCACACCGAGACCTCAACAGCCTGTGACGTTCACACCGAGACCTCAACAGCCTGTGACGTTCACACCGAGACCTCAACAGCCTGTGACGTTCACACCGAGACCTCAACAGCCTGTGACGTTCACACCGAGACCTCAACAGCCTGTGACGTTCACACCGAGACCTCAACAGCCTGTGACGTTCACACCGAGACCTCAACAGCCTGTGACGTTCACTCACCGAGACCTCAACAGCCTGTGACGTTCACACCGAGACCTCAACAGCCTGTGACGTTCACACCGAGACCTCAACAGCCTGTGACGTTCACACCGAGACCTCAACAGCCTGTGACGTTCACACCGAGACCTCAACAGCCTGTGACGTTCACACCGAGACCTCAACAGCCTGTGACGTTCACACCGAGACCTCAACAGCCTGTGACGTTCACACCGAGACCTCAACAGCCTGTGACGTTCACACCGAGACCTCAACAGCCTGTGACGTTCACACCGAGACCTCAACAGCCTGTGACGTTCACACCGAGACCTCAACAGCCTGTGACGTTCACACCGAGACCTCAACAGCCTGTGACGTTCACACCGAGACCTCAACAGCCTGTGACGTTCACACCGAGACCTCAACAGCCTGTGACGTTCACACCGAGACCTCAACAGCCTGTGACGTTCACACAGAGACCTCAACAGCCTGTGACATTCACACCGAGACCTCAACAGCCTGTGACGTTCACACGGAGACCTCAACAGCCTGTGACGTTCACACGGAGACCTCAACAGCCTGTGACGTTCACACGGAGACCTCAACAGCCTGTGACGTTCACACGGAGACCTCAACAGCCTGTGACGTTCACACGGAGACTCCACCAGCATGTGACGAAGATGGGGGCAAGGTTACCAGAAAGGATAGGCACATACTAGTGGTAGGGGATTCAGTTATTGGAAGAATACAGAGGGCAATCTGTCACAAAGACCATTATCGCCAAACAGTATGTTGTTTACCGGGCGCTCGGGTTCGGAACATTGCAGATTGCATGGACAAATTATTGGATGGCGCTGGAGAGGACCCAGTTGTCATGGTATATATCGGTACCAATGACAAAGTTAGAGAAAGATGGAGCGCCCTACAAAATGATTTCAGGGACTTGGGGGCCATATTGAAGAAAAAGTCCCCCAAAGCAATATTTTCTGAAATACTGCCTGCACCTCGAGCCACACCACAGAGACAGCAAGAGCTTATGGTACTTAACAAGTGGCTGAGGAACTGGTGCAGGGAGGAGGGGTTTGGCTTCATGGCGAACTGGGCTGACTTTTCAGGCCGTCACCATCTTTATAGTAGCAACGGATTGCACTTAAATGGGAGAGGTGCAGCTTTCTTGGGATTGAAGATGTCCAAAATGTTGGAAGAAAAGTTAAACTAGGCGATGAGAAGAGGACGATTTGCTAGCGAATATGAGGATCTTCAATTCAAGCCACTACGTCATCAATCTCTTAAAAGATTCTCATAAGCAGCTTCTCAATCACCAACTATCAATGTAATTGGACAAACAAGACAATTGGCTGTTCCTATAAGAAGACTCAACAAAAAGTCTAAGGAACCCTCCTAGGGACCAGGTACGGCTGTACCAACACAGGTCCCTACACTGGTGGCGGCTGCCACTCCAGTAACCGCAGGATCTTCCCATCAGCCCTCTATTTACCTTTCTGCAGCTTCTGAATCACCAACTATCAATGTAGCTGAACAAACAAGACAATTGGCCGTTCCTAGAAGACGACTCAACAAAAAGTCTGAGGAACCCTCCCAGGGACCAGGTACGGCTGTACCAACACAGGTCCCTACACTGGTGGCGGCTGCCACTCCAGTAACCGCAGGATCTTCCCAACAGCCCTCTATTTACCTTTCTGCAGCTTCTGAATCACCAACTATCAATGTAGCTGAACAAGACAATTGGCCGTTCCTAGAAGAAGACTCAACAAAAAGTCTGAGGAACCCTCCCAGGGACCAGGTACGGCTGTACCAACACAGGTCCCTACACTGGTGGCGGCTGCCACTCCAGTAACCGCAGGATCTTCCCAACAGCCCTCTATTTACCTTTCTGCAGCTTCTGAATCACCAACTATCAATGTAGCTGAACAAACAAGACAATTGGCCGTTCCTAGAAGAAGACTCAACAAAAAGTCTGAGGAACCCTCCCAGGGACCAGGTACGGCTGTACCAACACAGGTCCCTACACTGGTGGCGGCTGCCACTCCAGTAACCACAGGATCTTCCCATCAGCCCTCTATTTACCTTTCTGCAGAAGCTTTAAGGTTCGACAATACATTGCCCAAACATAATCACCTGTAAAAAAAAAGTGCTTGAGATGTTGGTGGTAAACAGCCTGCTAGGCCCGAGGGTAACCAAACCAAGTCCTCCAAAAGATGCCAAGAGTGTAAATGTAGACATTAAGCTTTAAAGGTTAATCAAAAACATAACACTCTAAAGGGAAAGGTAGAACAATGGGGGAGTATGGAAGAGGGAGAGAGGGAGGAAAGGGGGGAGAAGGGAACGTTGGAGGAAGAAGGGGGTGAGGGTTGGGGGGAACCCCCACACCCCTTCCTTACACAGAACCTTCCATCCCCCCTACTTTCCTCCCTCTCTGCCTTTTCCATACTCCCCCTCCCCTTGTTCTATCTTTCCATTTAGAATGTGAGATTATTGATTAACCTTAAAGCATAATGTCTACAGTTACACTCCTGGCAACTTTTGGATATGAGGTAACTTTTGGAGGACTTGGTTTGGTTCCCCCGGGCCTAGCAGGCTGTTTACCACCAACATCTCAAGCACGTTTTTACAGGCGATAGGTTTGATCTATGTATTGTCCATCGACATAAAGTAATTGATTATGTTGTGAAGTTTGGAGGCCGGTATGTTTTTGAGGGGTGTGTTGGACCGGCATGTTTTTTTAAATTATTTTATTTTTATTGTTTTCACATAAATAGAAAAACTTAACTTTAAGAAAGTATGTAAAGTTATAAAAGTCTTTATCCCAGTACCTATATATATATATATATATATATATATATATATATATATCCCCAAGTGTCTCTTGTCATCAGACCAAGAGGAAAAAAAAAAAAAAGATTACCCCTGGGGGATTTATCCATTTTATAGAATATCCCATACCTATCCCTGTGTCTATATTTGTGTGTTTACTTTTTGAGGAAGTGAAATGGTGAACCTTCTGTCCTCCGTATCACTTTAATTATGTGAAAAAAGAGAAAAAAAAAAGGCGTGTGTTGGACCGGCTATAAGGGGAGGTTGGAGGCCGGTATGTTTTTGAGGCGTGTGTTGGACCGGCTATAAGGGGAGGTTGGAGGCCGGTATGTTTTTGAGGCGTGTGTTGGACCGGCTATAAGGGGAGGTTGGAGGCCGGTATGTTTTTGAGGCATGTGTTGGACTGGCTATGACTGGAGGTTGGAACTCTTTTTGTCTTCAGAGGTCGGAGAAGTATTTCCAGCTTTCTCTGCTGGAGAAATGAGAACTCTTCCAGGCAGTGAGGTCCTTCATGTGGAAGTCCAAGGCCTCACTCACACGGGGTGTATGAATCTGTACCCTGTGTGGGGGCTGCATTAACCCCAAAAAAGGACATCCATGTGGGTGCAGTTGCGCGGACGCACCCTGTGTGCGTTCGGGGCCGTGCATCGGCACCCACACAGATGTCACATTGGGTACAGTCACTGCACCCCAGTTGACAGCCATGGGACTGCCTACACGGGATGCTGGGAACACCTGTGCATCCCCATTCTGGTAAATATGGCCCTCCCATGGGGTACGGAATAAATACCCCCGTGTGAATGAGGCCTAAGGGTGAATGGAATATTTAGCTCCATTGTGTTGCTTATTTGGGGACCACTGTACCCCTCTTTTTTTTGGGTGTGTTTTATTACAGAAGTGTTATAGATTGTAGTTTAGGATAAGTTTGGATTTCTTCTGAAGGCACTTTGAGTGAACATAAGTGAATTGCCCCGCTCAGCGGGGGCGGGCCTTAGAGAACAGAGGCCATAAATGGGCAGCACAGAGGCTTAGGGGTTAGCCTTGCAGCACTGGGGTCCTTCTTTCAGATTCTGACCGGGACACTATCTGCATGTTCTCCCTGTGCTTGCGTGGGTTTCCTCCGGGTACTCCGGTTTCCTCCCACACTACATGCTACTTTTGCGTTGGTGGTGCAGTGGTAAGCATAGCTGCCTTCCAAGCAGCTGACCCGGGTTTGATTCCCGGCCAACGCCATCTCCAATACTTGGAGTCTTTAAAGAGAAAAGCGCTATACAAGGTCAATGCGGAGTATATATTAGCGGTGGAATAAAGAAGGAAGAGAACGTGTGGAATGTTTGAGGAAGAAAACAATCCCCCAGAATCTATAGAAGGTGAGCCCATCAACTGATAGAAGACACTTAGCTTTGACTGCGATCACACCTAGGCATTCCGTATCGCGGGCGGAATTACTGCAATTTCCTGAATTGCCGCAAAACGTGTGACACGCTTGTGATCCCGTTACTTTCAATGGCACCCCAATCACAGGACAATATTGTCACCTGACAAATCACACAAACAAAATGACGGGACGCCTGTTTCCCAAAAGCAGTCCTGCGATTTGTCAGGCGACAATCGCGGCAAAAATCACGCCTAGATTGGGGCGATATTGAAAGGGGAATCGCATACTCCACCCAGCAGGAATATTACACCCCCCCCCCCCCCCCAACTGTCTAGATTTACATTCAAGTTTCAAATACAAAAATCCTTCATTGCTGCAGACCTCAGCACACGCCATGTGTGATGTAACCACTTATAGACCACAATAAATATATACAGCATCTCACAAAAGTAAGTACACCCCTCTGTGTGCGGGAGATCACATACAGTAGGTCACAAAAGTAAGTACAACCCTTGCATTTGTGTAAATCTTTTCTTCTATCTTTTCATGTGACAACACTGAAGAAATGACACTTTGTATCTACAATGTTGTGTAGTGAGTGTACAGCTTGTATAACAGTGTACATTTGCTGTCCCCTCAAAATAACTCACAGAGTAGAGCTGCACGATTAATCGTAAGACAATCGCGATCTCGATTGACACCCCCCCCCCCCGCGCAATCTCCAGGACGATAACCAGCGATTTTCGGGTGCGGCCATAGGAAAGTCCCCGACTTCGGCCTAGCTCCGGAGCGGCGGTCATCTTGGTACACCCGGCGGCGGCTGTTTATCTTGTGATTGGCCAGGCTCGTCAATAGACGGCGTGTCCGGGCAGAATGTCACGGAGGGGATGCAGGAAGAGGTGTTGGTTGTCATGTATGTGAGCTCGAAGCTCCGCTCACTATCACCGGCCTGAGGCGGGAGAAGGAGGTGTGTGAGGTGAGCGCGACCAGCGCAGACCCCGGACTCTGTATACATTATTGTGGGTGGCCTCTGCTTGTGAGAAAGGAATGTATGAGCGTTAGTGGGGGGTCCTCCTGTCCCTGGTGTGCGTTAGCGGGGGGTCCTCCTGTCCCCGGTGTGCGTTAGCGGGGGGGTCCTCCTGTCCCTGGTGTGCGTTAGGGGGGGGGGGTCCTCCTGTCCCTGGTGTGCGTTAGGGGGGGGGGTCCTCCTGTCCCTGGTGTGCGTTAGGGGGGGGGGGTCCTCCTGTCCCTGGTGTGCGTTAGGGGGGGGGGGTCCTCCTGTCCCTGGGGTGCGTTAGGGGGGGGGGTCCTCCTGTCCCTGGTGTGCGTTAGGGGGGGGGTCCTCCTGTCCCTGGTGTGCGTTAGGGGGGGGGGTCCTCCTGTCCCTGGTGTGCGTTAGGGGGGGGGGGGTCCTCCTGTCCCTGGTGTGCGTTAGGGGGGGGGGGTCCTCCTGTCCCTGGTGTGCGTTAGGGGGGGGGGGGGTCCTCCTGTCCCTGGTGTGCGTTAGGGGGGGGGGGGGGTCCTCCTGTCCCTGGTGTGCGTTGGGGGGGGGGGTCCTCCTGTCCCTGGTGTGCGTTAGGGGGGGGTCCTCCTGTCCCTGGTGTGCGTTGGGGGGGGGCCCTCCTGTCCCTGGTGTGCGTTAGGGGGGGGTCCTCCTGTCCCTGGTGTGCGTTAGGGGGGGGTCCTCCTGTCCCTGGTGTGCGTTAGGGGGGGGTCCTCCTGTCCCTGGTGTGCGTTAGGGGGGGTCCTCCTGTCCCTGGTGTGCGTTAGGGGGGGTCCTCCTGTCCCTGGTGTGCGTTAGCGGGGCGGTCCTCCTGTCCCTGGTGTGCGTTAGCGGGGGGGTCCTCCTGTCCCTGGTGTGCGTTAGCGGGGGGGTCCTCCTGTCCCTGGTGTGCGTTAGCGGGGGGGGCCCCCTGTCCCTGGTGTGCGTTAGCGGGGGGGTCCTCCTGTCCCTGGTGTGCGTTAGCGGGGGGGTCCTCCTGTCCCTGGTGTGCGTTAGCGGGGGGGTCCTCCTGTCCCTGGTGTGCGTTAGGGGGGGTCCTCCTGTCCCTGGTGTGCGTTAGGGGGGGGGGGTCCTCCTGTCCCTGGTGTGCGTTAGGGGGGGGGGTCCTCCTGTCCCTGGTGTGCGTTAGTGGGGGTCCTCCTGTCCCTGGTGCGCGTTAGTGGGGTCCTCCTGTCCCTGGTGTGCGTTAGGGGGGTCCTCCTGTCCCTGGTGTGCGTTAGTGGGGGTCCTCCTGTCCCTGGTGTGCGTTAGTGGGGGTCCTCCTGTCCCTGGTGCGCGTTAGTGGGGTCCTCCTGTCCCTGGTGTGCGTTAGGGGGGTCCTCCCGTCCCTGGTGTGCGTTAGGGGGGTCCTCCTGTCCCTGGTGTGCGTTAGTGGGGTCCTCCTGTCCCTGGTGTGCGTTAGTGGGGTCCTCCTGTCCCTGGTGTGCGTTAGTGGGGTCCTCCCGTCCCTGGCCTGTTAGAGGACCCTGAGGACAGGAGTTGAGAAGCACTGACATAGGGGACGGGGGACGTTATTCACCTGCAGCCGCACATCATCACTTATTATAAAAAAGATTTGGGACTATTTGGATTGATCAGGACTTTGCACGGGAGTTTTTCTTCCACACATAATGTTCTTTGGCACGGAGATGATTCTGACATTTTTTTTTACATTATGCTCGGCACACATTCACACATATAATGCAGAACATTTTTATCACATTGTGTTCGAAGCTTTATTTTGACCGATTTGCACAATTTTCCTGCACACAATTTAGCAGGAAGTATCACCCGCAGTCTCTGTACCTTGTACTGCAGTCACTGGTTTGTGTAGAGCACTGCAGCGGCGCCCTCTAGTGGAAGTAATATTGCAGCAGATGTGACAAAGATCGACATCTACTTGGCTTCATCTAGACTAGAGCAGGGGTCTTCAAACTTTACAAAAAAAAGGGCCAGTTTACTGTCCTTCAGATTTTAGGGGGCTGCACTGTGGACAGCGGGGGGGGGGGGGGGAAACTCTCTAGTGGAAGTAGGAGGAATAGTATCCAATGGTTGGTGTCAGTGGGAGGAATAATGTCTCGCTGTTGGTGTCAGTGGGAGGAATAGTATCCGATGGTTAGTGTCAG